>NC_053500.1:94257547-94553374 GCF_905171775.1 Rana temporaria | reverse complement strand
CGCAATAACTAGTTAAAACAAAAAAAAGCCATATTTTGTAGACGCTATAACTTTTGCCAAAACCAAACACTAAACGCTATTTGCGATTTTTGGGAACCAAAAAGATGTAGAATACGTATCGGCCTAAACTGAGGGTTTTTTATTTTTTAGAATATATATTTTTGGGGATATTTATTATAGCAAAAAGTAAAAATTATTTTTACATATGTGGGTGGGACTTACGCAAGTCCCGCCCACATATATAAACATCGTTCAAACCACACATGTGAGGTATTGACGCGTGCGTTAGAGCGAGAGCAATACTTTTAGCACTAGACCTTCTTTGTAACTATAAACTGGTAAACTGGAAAAAAAAGAAAAAGGTCGCCTATGGGGATATTCACGGAATTAATTTTGGCCCCATTGCAGGAGTGTTTCCAATAGTAAAGCGTGACATGTAAGGTATCTATTTACTCGGTGTAACATCATCTTTCACATTATCCCCAAAAATTGGGCTAACTTTTGTGTTTTGTTAATTTTTAACCACTTGAGCCCGGACCATATTTCTGGTCAATGACCGGGCCAGTTTTTGTGATTCGGCACGGCGTCGCTTTAACTGACAATTGCGCAGTCGTGCGACGTGGCTCCCAAACAAAATTGGCAACCTTTTTTTTCCCACAAATAGATTATTAAATGTGCGTGTTTACTTCTGTCTTTAACACCTCCCCTTCAGGCTGGAAAGCATCAGATCAGGGAAAAAAAAAAAAAAAAAGCTCTCATTCCATTGCAGCTTGGTTCCTACATGTGTGATGAACTGAGAATGCTCAAACAATTAGAAAAAAATTATCCTTTCTTTTAAAAGGTGAAAAACACTTGGATGCTCATAGAGCGTGGTTTGGGTTAATTGCAGGTGTGCCCAATTACAAGCTCACCCAAACTAGAGACTGCAATTTGTTCATGTGATTTCAATTGCTTCATTACTAGCACTGTTATAAAAAGCAGGGATCGATCAGTCCTCAGCTGCCCTCAGAAGGGGCAGGCTGGCAGAAATGCTGTTGCTAAACACAAATGTGGTTTGTTGCATGGGTTTTGTTTTATTTTGCCAATGGTTTTGGTTTATTTTTAAATGATGTTCACTTTGATGTATTTGTCTATGTGGCCTTATTTTATGAAAAATGTGTGAAGATGTTAAAGCTATGGTTATTTAGAATTTTGAAATGTATTTTTGTTTGTGTTTGTTTGTTTGTCTTTTTTTGCTTTCCTTGTTTTGTTGACCAATAAAAATTACTTTAAAATTTTTAAGTTTGTCTTTTTGTTACTTTTTCATGCTACATATGTTGACAGCTGCAGCTGAAATCGGTTTGGACCTAACAAATTATGTGTGATTTTTGTCTAAGCTTCTTTCCTGGTGTGTAATCATGAAATGTTTGCCATGTTTATTCTCCATGACTTTAAAGACAAAACTGGTAAGTATTTTATTTTTTCTGCAGTGGTCCTCAGCCCTCAAGTACCCCCGACAGGACATGTTTTGTGGATTTCTCTTATCAAGAATTGCTGTCCAGACTGTCTTTTAAAGCACATGTGCAAGATGAAGGAAAACCTGCAAACATGGCCTGGGGGGGGGGGGGGGTTGCTATTGGTGGACAGGCTTGACGTGCTGATTTACAGCACTGTGCTTAAATCTAGCGCAAGGCAATCCTATTCAAATTGTGGGTGTTTGAGAGAAGACAAGTGAGTGTTAGAACCCCTGCTTTGTGTTTTTTTATTTTTGGGTTGAGCTTTGTGTCCCTTTTCTTAAAATTGGCTTCACTTCCTGTCACACAGCTGAACAGGAAGTGAGGTTAAAACCCTACCAGTGTCATTTCTTGGGGACACAGGTCAATCTAACTAGTGTCCCCATTAAGCAAATTGCACTCCAGCACTGCTGTGTACACCCCAAATCATGGGTCTTCAAACTACGGCCCTCCAGTTGTTCAGGAACTACAATTCCCATCATGCCTAGTCATGTCTGTGAATGTCAGTGCATTACAAGGCCTCATGGGATGTGTAGTTCTACAACAGCTGGAGGGCCGTAGTTTGAGGATCCCTGCCCCAAATGATTATTTAGTTTGGGGTTTAGTAAAGGCAAAGCCACTCTGCAGTACAAGCATAGTTGCTGAAAATCAGAGAGGAAGCACTGATGGTTTTAACATCCAATCCTGTAGAAGCAAAGTTGTTTTGTTTTCTTTCTTCCTTGCTTTGCACTTGTAGTGCAAAGTGGATTTGCCTTTAGTAAATGGACCCCAAAGTCCAAGATCCCTAATAATTTGGGGTGTACACAGCAAAATGCTAGAGTGCAATTTACATAATGGGAAACTATTTAGATTGATCTCTGTGTCCCCAAGAAAAGATATTAGTAAGGTTTTACCCTCACTTCCTGTTTGGCTATGTGACAGGAAGTGAATGAATTAGAAAGGGTGAAGACACCTCACAAATGTTGTCACTATCAGGGGTGCAGACATCCCCAAAAAAATGAGCAGATAATACTTATTTGCAAATTAATAATTTTTTAGTTAACATTGGGTGGGGTACTCTAACACACACATTCATACATATTAGCCACGCTGTATCCTGGCCTATTGGCATGGTTATATTTTCTTAGGGCTCTCAATAAAACTCTATGAAATTTGTGCTTAAACTAGAACCAGGGGCGGACTGACAATTCATGGGGCCCCCGGGCAATAGAAGATTATGGGGCCCCTCTGGCTTACAGATGGCCACCACGCCAGGAGGTAGTGCAGAGGCGGGCAGCTAAAATCTTGGGATATTCACATTAAAAGCATGTCATTTTCGGACATATCAGGGACAGATCTAAAAAAAACACAGATTTTTACATACTGTCCCTGGTTTTACTGAGCCTGGCAACCCGGATGGGGCCCCCTAGTGGCATGGGGCCCTCGGGCAGTGCCCGAGTGACTCAATGGTCAGTCCGCCCCTGACAAGAACTATAATTAACAAGTTTTATTTTCTTTAATTTTGGATAGAGTGAGGGAGGGTTATAGGCCCTGTCAGTTTATTTTGTATTATCTGTGTCCAATTGGGGAGATTTGCCTTCACTTCCTGCCCCATAGCCAAACAGGAAGTGAGAGAAAAACTATGCAAATTAACCACTTCCCGCCCAGCCTATGGCCGATTTACGTCCGGGAAGTGGTTACACAATCCTGACAGGACGTCCTGCAGGATTTCATGCCGCGCGCGCCTGTGGGGGCACGCAGCGCGGCGATCGGTGATGCGGGGTGTCAGTCTGACACCCTGCATCTCCGATCTCGGTAAAGAGTCTCTCACGGAGACGGAGACTCTTTACCACGTGATCAGCCGTGTCCAATCACGGCTGATCACGATGTAAACAGGAAGAGCCATCGATGGCTCTTCCTCACTCGCGTCTGACAGACGCGAGTATAGGAGAGCCGATCGGCGGCTCTCCTGACAGGGGGCGTTCGCGCTGATTGTTTATCAGCGCAGCCCCCCTTCGGATGCCCACCCTGGACCACCAGGGTGGGCAAAAAAAAAAAATATGGAAAAAAAAAACAAAAAGCATTAAAAAAAAAAGAAAAAAGATGCCAATCAGTGCCCACAAATGGGCACTGACTGGCAACCTGGGAAAATCAGTGCCACCCCACAGTGTCCATCAGTGCCACCCCACAGTGTCCATCAGTGCCACCCCACAGTGCCCATCCATGCACAGTGCCCACCTATCAGTGCCCACCTGTGCCACCCATAAGTATCCATCAGTGCCACCCATAAGTGCCGCCCATGAGTGCCCATCTGTGCCGCCCATGAGTGCCCATCAGTGCCGCCTATGAGTGCCCATCAGTGCCGCATACCAGCGCCGCCAATCAATGCCACCTCATCTGTGCCCGTCAGTACTACCTCATCGATGTCCATCAGTGCCATCTCATCGGTGCCCATCAGTGCCGCCATATCAGTGCCCGTAATTGAAAGAGAAAAACTTATTTACAAAAAAATTAACCTAAACAAATAAAAACGTTTTTTTTTTTCAAAATTTGCAGTCTTTTTTTAGTTGTTGCGCAAAAAAAAAAAATCGCAGAGGTGATCAAATAACAACAAAAGAAAGCTCTATTTGTGGGGGGAAAAGGACGCCAACTTTGTTTGGGTACAGTGTTGTATGACCGCGCAATTGCCATTCAAAGTGCGACAGTGTTGAAAGCTGAAAATTGGCTTGGGCGGGAAGGTGCGTAAGTGCCTGGTATGGAAGTGGTTAAGGGAATCCAGTGCCCCCCTCCCCCCCAGAACTAGTGTGTGGGTCCCCTGAAAATTCCTGGGCGGGTCATACAAAAACAGGGTGTGACCTTGACAGGAAGGGGTGGGTCATTTTTCTATTAGGAGGTGCAGATATGTAGTCAGGCCTAGGGCAGAACAAAACCTAAATATACTACTGCATATTAGGGCTTATTTAGACCGGATCCGATTTACAGCGTGTTTTTATATTGTGGGAGGAAACCCACGCAGGCACAGGGAAAACATGCAAACTCCATGCAGATGCTGTCACGGGCGGGATTCGAACCAACGACTCTTTTGCTGCTAGGTCAAAGTGCTATACACTACACCACTGTGCTGAACGAACATGATTGCAGCTGAAAGCATGAGATCTTTTTTTTTCTCCAATACCATGCTTTCCAGCCTTATTGACCCCGCCTCTCTCCATAAAGAGGACCTGTCACACACTAGTCCTATTACAAGGGATGTTCACATGCTGACATTACACCCCCCCTAGGTACGAAATTTAAAGGAATATTTCACTTTTATTGTTTCACTTTAAGAATTATTAAATTATTAAAAAATAAAAAAAACATTGATACATGTCCCCTGGGGCAGGACTGAGGTCCCCAAACACTTTTTAGGACAAAACTAGCAAATTAGCCTTTAAAATGAACACTTTTGATTTCTCCCATAGACTTCTATAGGGAGTTCGGCGCGGCTTTACATATTACTTTCAATGCGCCGGCTGCTACGCTGGTTCATGCGCCCAATTAAGCCTCCACCCAGCGCACTAATTAAGGCATAAACCAGCGCAGCGCACAGAGCATAGTAAATCAGGCCCATTGTGTTATTATAGGAGCTCCTCTACCATCTGTGCGCCCCAAGCGCACAAGGCGACAGGCCGCAGAGGAGGAGGATGAAGAGGAGGAGCAGGAGGAGCAGGAGGAGGATGCAGAGGAGGAGAGGGATGAGGAGCAGCCAGGGCCCTCCCAGTCGCCACCCCCAGCTCCTGTTGAGGAGCAAGAGGAGGAGCTGCAACCCCCCCCCCCACTTCTGGTGGTGGATCGGGTGATGGAGAAGAGGAGCAGGAGGATGAGACGGTTCCTGTGAGCCTCAGTCAGGAGGGTAAATATGTGCACAAAGATTAATAACATTTTAACAATAAGATGTAGATATAAAAATGGACAGCATTTAAAGCGCACCCGTCAGATTTCAGAACAATAATATGGTCTTTATGATAGAAGTATATGTGCTAGACACATAACAATTGTATAGACATGATAATGATTGTTTAATAAGCAACATAAATATTTTATTTATTTGGTAACGGTCTTTGAAATCCACATTTTTTTTCTTATATCCTAACAGTTTTAAAAAAGATGGAGAAAAAACAAACTGTCATGCAGAGGATCAATGACAAAATCCTCTCAAATCAGCGGAAAATTCGGTTTCTAGACCTCCAAAATCAACAGCTGGCGCAACAGCAGAGAAAGAATTTTGCTGAGATGGCAGAGCTTCAGAAGCTCATGCATAATTACATTTGATTTTTTTTTCTTTTAATAAAAAATGTTATTTTTTTAAAATGTTTCCTTTCTTATTGAGATTGTTAGTTTTTTCAACACATCTAACTTCACATCTAACACATCAACATCAACATCAACATCAACACATCTAACTTCATAATAACCAAAAACATTTTATAATATTATTTTATTTAACACAAACCTAAGACAAACTAAAAAACACGGACACAGACACGACTAACACAAACTAAACTGTTGAAAAATGAATATAACAAAAGCAGCAATATATATATATATATAGATAGAGAGAGAGAGAGAGAAAGAGAGAGAGAGAGTGCAGATTTGCTCTTGCAGACAGGCTAATGGTTGCAGTATAAAGGCCGCAAACCAGGGTTTAACATAAAGTTCAGTGTTTTAGTCACACTTGCTGTTACGATCCGGTCTGGTAGCTTGTAGCGGAGGCTGTTGGTGGATCCGCTGTGCCAGAGAGGTCATGAAGCATTACTCAGCATGAAGGCAGCAGCAGTAGTATTAAAATATAATGTAATTATCACACAGGCAACATTTACAAGCAGTAGTGGTAATAGTACTAGATAGCATCTAAACACTTGGGCAAGACTTTACAGCAGCAGTAGTGGTAATAGTAGTATATAGTGGCAAATAACTTGTGACATAGGTGTCGTGAGCAGCAGCAGTAGTAATAATAGTAGACAATATAGTGTCAAATGACTCAGGAAAGAGGTGCCATGATGAACAGCAGCAGCAGCAGTGGTAATAGTAGTATAGAGTGGCAAATAACTCGTGACATAGGTGTCGTGAGCAGCAGCAGTAGTAGTAATATTAGACAATATAGTGTCAAATCACTCGGGCAAGAGGTACCATGATGAACAGTAGCAGCAGCAGTGGTAATAGTAGTATAGAGTGGCAAATAACCCGTGACATAGGTGTCGTGAGCAGCAGCAGTAGTAGTAATATTAGACAATATAGTGTCAAATCACTCGGGCAAGAGGTGCCATGATGAACAGCAGCAGCAGCAGTGGTAATAGTAGTATAGAGTGGCAAATAACTTGTGACATAGGTGTCGTGACTGAGCAGCAGCAGTAGTAGTAGTAGACAATATAGTGTCAAATCACTCGGGCAAGAGGTGCCATGATGAACAGCAGCAGCAGCAGTGGTAATAGTAGTATAGAGTGGCAAATAACTCATGACATAGGTGTCGTGAGCAGCAGCAGTAGTAGTAATATTGGACAATATAGTGTCAAATCACTCGGGCAAGAGGTACCATGATGAACAGTAGCAGCAGCAGTGGTAATAGTAGTATAGAGTGGCAAATAACTTGTGACATAGGTGTCGTGACTGAGCAGCAGCAGTAGTAGTAGTAGACAATATAGTGTCAAATCACTCGGGCAAGAGGTGCCATGATGAACAGCAGCAGCAGCAGTGGTAATAGTAGTATAGAGTGGCAAATAACTCGTGACATAGGTGTCGTGACTGAGCAGCAGCAGTAGTAGTAATAGTAGACAATATAGTGTCAAATCACTCGGGCAAGAGGTGCCATGAACAGCAGCAGTGGTAAGAGTAATAAAAATGGCAAATCACTCGGGCAAGAGGTGCCATCATCAGCAGCGGTAAGAGTACTAAAAATGGCAAATAGCTCGGGCAAGAGGTGCCATCAGCAGCAGCAGTAGTAATAGAAAGTGGCAAATCTCTCGGACAAAAGGTGACAGCAGCAGTATGAGTAATATATCGGTACATAATCACTCAGCCTTTTGGCATTAGCAGTAGGAGCCCATATGGTGGCAAAATTACAAAAGCTTGAAGTTGCAGTAGAATGGTGATTACATTTGAAAAGCAGAATGACACAGGCCTTAAGTAGCTGTAGCCTGACTATACCATAGTGCCTCATAATTTAAAAGTTTGATTAACGTTATTTCTATGCTATACGTGACTGTTTAAATTCATGATGAGCAATTACTTTTCAAAATAATGTGGCAGCAGCATCAGGACTCCTTATAGTGGCTTAATGACACAGCATGGAAATATTTATGCCCTTAACACTACCTGCCCACTATGAGTTTCAAAGGTATACTGTAAATACATCAGGGAATGAATGACATGGGACCCTTCAGCGCCCTGAACCGACGGCGGGTGCCAGAAAGTCACCGCCGATCCAGGACTCATTCATCTTGATGAATGTGAGTCTGTCCACGGAGTCTGTGGACAGACGGGTCCTCTTGTCCGTGACCACCCCACCTGCAGCGCTGAATGTCCGCTCAGATAGTACGCTGGAGGGGGGGCAAGACAATAACTCCAGCGCATACTGAGCGAGCTCGCGGCAGGTGTCCAATCTGGCAACCCAGTACTCCATGGGGTCGTCGGTGCTCATACTGTCAGAAGCACCGACGGACGCCATGTAGTCTGCCACCATGTGGGCCAGCCGCTGGTGGTGACTGCTGCTGCTGCTGCTGCTGGTACTGGGTCGCTCAGATTGGAAGAACATCCTCATCTCACCCATTAGGTCCCCTGCTCGGCTGCTGCTGGGTGCAGCCACCTGCTGGGTGAGATGAGGGGGGACAACTGGAGGATGGGGAGTTGCCTGCTCCAACCGGCTGACAATGCGTGCCTGCAGTTTCTCCATCCGGTGCTGCCTCCGGCTGACTGGGAGGAACTGCTCCAGTTTCCCCTTGCATCTTGGATCTAAAAGTGTGGCCATCCAAAATTCATCCCTCTCCTTGATAGTCTTAACCGGGGGGGTCCCTCCTGAGGCATCTCAGCATGTGGGCAGCCATGGGGAAGAGCACAGCCCGCTGTGACTCCTCATGGCTGCCCGGGTCCATGACGTCTGACTCTTCATGCTGGAGGCGCTGCTGCTCGCGCTCAGAGATGCCCAACCCCCGGACTATCGGTACCCCCAACACCGGCTCTCCCTCCTGACCAGGCCCTGACTCCAGGACGTCACCAGTAACCTCCTCCTCATCATCATCATCCTCGTCCTGGGCCTGGTCTTGGTGGAGCAGTGTTGCCTCCTCCTGCTCCACCAAGGCACTCTCCCCAGCTTCGAGCAGGCGATCTAGTGCCCTGTCCAGCAGGAACACTATAGGGAGCACGTCATTGATGCCGACATGCTCCCTGCTCACCATCTTGGTCGCCTGCTCGAAAGGGGCCAACACATGGCAGACCTGGTGTATCTGCCCCCACTCCGCACTGGTGATGTACAGGAGTGTTTGTGATGGCCCGGCAGTGCCTTGCTCCAGCAGGTATTCCTTCACCGCCCTTCGCTGCTCCCACAACCTCTCCAGCATGTGGAGGGTGGAGTTCCACCGCGTCACACTGTCCACAATCAGCCTGTGAAGAGGCAGGCTCTTGTCCAGCTGCAACTTGGACAGGGACGCAGTAGCGGTTGGGGAGCGCCTGAAGTGGCTGGCAATCCTACGCACCCTTAGCACAATGTCACTCAACCCGGGATAGGTGCGCAGGAACTTCTGCACCACAAGGTTGAGGACATGTGCCAGACAGGGCACGTGGGTCAGACTGCCAGCCTGGAGGGCGGAGAGTAGGTTGCTGCCGTTGTCACAGAAAACCATACTTGCCTGGAGCCTTCGGGGTGTCAGCCACTTCTGGACCTGAGCCTGAAGTGCGGTCAGCACTTCTTTTCCAGTGTGTCTCCGGTCCCCTAAACTAACAAGCTGGAGCACGGCCTGACAGCGCACGTGCCCCACACTTGAGTAGCTACGGGGGCGCTTGCTGGGAGGCTCAGCAGCTGCGGAGACAGTGGCTTGACGGAGACCAGCAGTTCTTTTTTTTCATCCCACAAAATCTGATGCTGCCGATCCCTCCCCGGCTCCTCGGAGGGAAACCCAATGGGCCGTGAAACTGATGTACTGGCCCTGCCCATGCCTGCTGGTCCAGCCATCCATTGTGAGATGCACCCTGTCGCTGACAGCGTGATCCAGCGACAGGGTTACATTCTGCACAATGTGCTGGTTTAGGGCAGGGACACCAGTCCTGGCAAAGAAATGGCGGCTGGGGACACGCCATTGGGGTTGGGCCTGCTCCAACATCTGCCTGAAGGGGTTGCAGTCAACGATGTTGAAGGGAAGCAGATGTTGGGCAATAACCCTTGCCAGGAGCCCATTGAAGGAACGCACACGTCGGTCTCCAGGGGGGAAGGGAGTGGTGCGTTTCGAAGGAGTCAGAAAGTGACGCCTGGCGCCGGACGTCAGTGCAGGACACAGACGAGGAGGGTGCTGTGGAAGTAGAGGTCTGGCTGCCGGTACCAGTACCTCTACTAGAGGGAGCGGGGGGGCATGACCTGCTGGGAACAGATGAAGCTGTGGCAGGGGCTGCTGTACCCTGCTCACTTGTAGTGGTGGCGCTGCTACCACCACCATGCTTCATCTGGTCATACTCCCGCCAGTGATTAATTCTCAGGTGCTGGTTCAGGGCTGTGGTACCCACCCGAGCCAAGCACTTCCCTCTCTTCACCCTGGCACGACAGATGTGGCAGATGGCCACGGTATGGTTATCTGCTACCAGGGTGAAGTAGGCCCAGACAGGTGACTTCAGCGCCGCCTCCTGTCAGATGGGGTGACGCTGACTTGCACCTGCTGGGACTCGGTGCGCACAGGTGGAGCTGCCTGCTGCTGCTGCTGTTGACACCTCCTGCTACCATCACCAGTGGAGACCCTGACGCTGGTCTCCCTGGTGACCTGGCGCACCGTTTCCCCAGGGTGCCTACCTTCCTCGTCGTCACTGCTGCTGTGAACCGACAAGGCACTGGCAGGTGGCACCCATGTTGTGTCACCATCGTCTTTGCCCCCAGATATGTCAGACCCAGGGCTGAAATGTGGTGGTCTGAGGGAACAAGCTGACATGGAGCCGCTAGCCTGGCTCCGCTGTCCCCTCACCGACGCCTGGGTCTGACTAGGTGCGGTTGTTTCCTGCACAAAAACAGCAGCCCCACTTGGAAGGGATGTCTCTGGGATACTGACAGCAGGTACCCCATCCTCCTCCTCCATCATCCCTTCAAAAAGGTCCTGACCATCAGGACAGAACTGGATGTCTGCCTGATGCAGGGCCTCCCCCAAGATATCCCTCTCACTGTCGCTGTCAAACAGTAAGAGGCTGGACTCTTGGGGGCTGGGGGTGGGTACTAAAGGCACCGGTGTACTGGTGGTGCTACTGGGAGTCGGGACTGACGACTCAGTGGCACTGCTGTGCCCCATATACTCCACCACTACTGGAGCCTGAGAAGGCAATATCGGGCGGCTGCCCGATGGAAAAAACTCGCGGATGAGGCGGACTCCCCTTCCACCTGATCCTCTACCACTAGTAGGGGCGCGAGAGGTACCCCGTGCTGGCAGCGACCCAGCACTGGGAGTAACTCCCCTACCCCTGCTGCCATGGCCACGGCCACGTATGCTGCTCATACTTGCTGATGTGGGGGGGGGGTAAACTTTATTGGGGGGGGGAAATGTGAGGAAGGAGTGTTTTCTTTTTTTAACAAGACAGGCACGCAGACAAAGACGCAGACAAAGACGTAGACAGCTACTAAACTATAATAAAACTAGTACACCTAAAAGTTTTTTTATTTTTTTATTTTTTACACTGACTGACAAGGACAAAGACGAGGACTACAAAAAATAAAAAAAAATGTGCACTAAACAAACACTAACTACTTACACAAAGTTATATGACTATAAACTAAAGCAACTTTTTTTTTTTTTTTTTTACACAAAACACAGACACTAAACACACACTAAACTAAGCTACCTTAAAGAAATGTACACTTACACTAACTACACAGAAATCTATCTAACACTAAGCTACACTAACCTGGACAAAACAACACAAATCTGAGCTTTTAAAAAAGCTGTTGGGTCTTTTGCTTTGAAAAAAGCAGTTTAGAATCAGGAAAATCTGAACTGAAATCACTATAGCAAGGAAGCACAATGCTGATGCTGTAATACTGCTGGGAGTGATCTTATATAATGGTCGTGCAGGCAGGTTCCTATTGGTTGCTATGGAGGTTGCTAACCTCTGACAACTGTGGTAGGAGAACTCTGATTGGCTCTGATGCAAAAGAAGGGCGGAGAAAATAATCGTGCAATATTCCTTTTGCCGAATATTCGCATTGCGAATATTCGGCAATATAAAATGATCGCTTCAGCTACTCGGCCCAGGGTCTCTAATCATACCAGCAATGCTTTTAGACGTCGATGGAGATCACTAGGATGTGATCTGTTTTAAAAATAAAATTGAAAAAATACGAATATTCGGAATAGCGAATATTGGCCGCGAAATTCGAGTTATTCGCGATGCAATATAATACGAATATTCTTGAGCAACACTATTCCCCAGTGGCATGCCCCGCTGGTCTTCCCCAGTGCCATGTCCCTCTGGTCTTCCCCAGTGCCATGTCCCGCTGGTCTTCCTCAGTGCCATGTCCCTTTGGTCTTCCCCCAGTTCCCTGTCCTTCTGGTCTGCCCCAGTGCCATGTCCCTTTGGTCTGCCCCAGTGCCATGTCCCTCTGGTCTGCCCCAGTGCCATGTCCCTCTGGTCTTCCCCCAGTTCCCTATCCCTCTGGTCTGCCCCAGTGCCCTGTCCCTATGGTCCTCCCCCAGTGCCCTGTCCCTCTGGTCTGCCCCCAGTTCCCTGTCCTTCTGGTCTGCTCCCTGTTCCCTGTCCCTCTGGTCTTGCCCCAGTTCCATGTCCCTCAGGTCTGCCCCAGTGCCATGTCCCTTTAGACTGCCCCAGGGCCATGTTCCTCTGGACTGCCCCCAGGGCCATGTTCCTCTAGACTGCCCCAGTGCCCTGTCCCTCTGGTCTTCCCCCAGTGCCCTGTCCCTCTGGTCTGCCCCCAGTGCCCTGTCCCTCTGGTCTGTCCCCAATGCCACGTCCCTCTGGTCTGTCCCCAATGCCACATCCCTCTGGTTTGCTCCAGTGCCCTGTCCCTCTGGTCTGCCCCAGTGCTCTGTCCCATTTTGTTAAAGTTGTTGTTGGTAATATTTAATTGTCTAACTTGATTCTGCATAAAACATTTAACAGTGTCATTCCATGAGATAATCTACAAGGGGATGTTTAGGGGTGTAATTAGGGGGCAGGGCAGTGTATGGGTTTGGTGGGGAAACTGGTGGCGAGTAACTCTTGAGGCCTGGCTAGTAGCTCAGGGCTTGAAATTTTGGAAAAAGAAGTCCCATCCACTGATGGTAGGTGAAAATCCCCCGGTGCTTGCAAAGCAAAGCCGACATCCTCCTGTCTCAGTGCCGCACCATTTTCTGGGGTTGTGTCAGTGGAGACTGAAGTCCCATCCACTACCCCAGGAACTCCCTCTCCTGCTAGTTGAGAGCAGAGACTTGTGGCACTCTGCTCTGTTGCCAGCTCTTCTGCTGGGTTGCTGTGAGTGGAGACCGCAGTCCCATCCACTATCACAGGAACTCCCTCTCCTGCTAGTTGGGAGCATAGGCTCGTGGCACTCTGCTCTGTTGCGAGCTCTTCTGCGGTGTTGCTGTGAGTGGAGACCACAGTCCCATCCACTACCATAGGAACTTCCTCTCCTGCTAGTTTAGAGCAGAGGCCCGGGGCACTCTGCTCTGTTGCCATCTCTTCCGCTGTGTTGCTGTGAGGGGAGACCACAGTCCCCCAATGTCAGCTCAAGCTGCAGTTGTGTGCAGCAGCCAGTAGCATCCTGCCCTGCCGCCAGTGATTCAGCTGGGAGTAAAAGCTTTACCACCTCAGCTTGTTGCTGGAGAGAGGGGCCAACTGCCCCGGCTCCCTGGAACTCCACTTCCATGGCGACTGGCATCTGTACCTCTCCTCTCTCTTCAGTTGGTGCTGCTGTGACTTCTGCTGCTGCAGCACCTCTTTGCTGTAGCCAAGTTGCATCCACAGCTGCTATAACCCGGTCTATGATCTCCGGTGGAGGATTAGGTCCATACTGTGCCAGTCCACGTTTAACAGCCCGGTCAAAAAAATCTTCCTCGGGTGTCCTGTCTGTTATGCTATGCCTTTCTGTTACGCTGGGCCTTTCAGCTCTATCCATTTGGACAAGTTCTGCGATAATGTCCCTTCTCTTACGGTTGCTGGCCGGTCTGCCCCGGCTCTCCAGTAAGTCCTTGAGGGAAGAGAGCTTCAGCCGTTCATACTGTGTCTCCATTGTCCTGTGTCCTTGTAGCCGTCCTTCTGACGATGGAATCATCCCACTGCTGTGCCACCACTGTAACGGTCACCACAGTTTACGACCTTCCATCAACCCACGACAGCTTATCCGACACACCGACAAACCAGCAGACACGATCCGTATCAATTCCCCAGAAAATTAGACTGACAGCTCTATTCTCTGCTTCAAAATGTATGAACCCTTTAATGGTATCTTAGCTTGCTTATATATACACAGTACAACATATTACAGTAATCACAGGAACAAAGAACTCTCCACCCCCCTCATCACACACTGGGGGCTTCCATACAGATTTTAGATAGACATTTTTGCACCGGTCTATAATTAACATGACCTAATTACTACACCTGAGAAGTCACATTCCTTTATCAATAGAATTCAAACAAAACACCATCACACAATGAGTTCCCCTCAATCCACATCTTTAGACAGACGGTCTGTCTCTGACAAAAAGGTATTCACACATGATCATCAATAGTCTTTAAACAGTGTTATCACACAATGAAAGGTCTTTCAGGAGCCTCATTTAACAACTCAATAGCCTGGGCTAAGCATTGAAAGAGTCATTCTATTGACCAGTAGGGTCAGAATAAACCAACACTTGTAATATCTCAAGATCCCATGCAATACATGAATTATCAGTAATGTCCCATCTCATGTAATTTAGGATATAATTTCTCAGTCACCCTATGGCCCTATTGGACATAAGGTGACCCTAGACATAAGACTCCTTGAAGACGCCGGCACAGGAGCACCCCTCATCCTTCCAAAGTCTCTGGGTGTCACGGGTCATTCTGTTACATAAAGGAAAAAAATGTTTTGCCTAAAATTAATGTCTGCAAGGTAGACAGACAGAATAGTGTAATGATTCTGTTAAAAAACAAGTAAATACCTATTAAATTCCTTCATCTATATCACCTCCGGTGTTCTAGTTTCTGTTCTCTCATTCACTTCCTGGTTTGCGGCGCTCGCTCTTGTAAGAACTACATTTCCCAGTATGCATTGCGGCACGCCCCGTAATTCACACTTTCTCGAAGTCTCTAACACGTAGAGAGCGTCCTAACGCACAGATGTAATTTTCCCAGGAGGGGGCGAGCACATCACTGACCTCCCTTCACGGTGGTGAGTAACAATCAGACAAGCAGGAAATGAACAGAACAGAGAAGAAATAGAGCAACTTCTGAGCAAAAACAAACAATGAGGAAGTGAAAAGAGGAATGTCTGCAGGTAAAGGATGCTTATTATGAAAAAAAAATTCCTTTACAACCCCTTTAAGGTAGATATTAAGGCAAAAAAACATATTTTTGTTATTTTCGACATAATAAGGGCAAATTATTTAGTCCAATCACCACCTGCCTCCATCACTTGTCACCATTGCCCCCTGCCTCCAATCGCCCCCTGTCACCAACACCCCCTGCCACCATCCCCCTCTCTCTGCTACTATCCCCCTCTCTCTGCCACCATCACCCTCTCTCTGCCACCAACCCCCCTCTCTCTGCCACCAACCCCCCTCTCTCTGCCACCAGCACCACCTGCCACCATCACACCCTGCCTCCATCCCCCTCTGCCACCAATACCACCTGCTCCATCCCCCTCTGCCACCACCAGGCACCATCACACCCTGCCACCAATACCACCTGCTATATCCCCCTCTGGCACCATCACACCCTGCAACCATCCCCCTCTGCCACCAATACCACCTGCTCCATCCCCCTCTGCCACCATCACCTGCTGTCACCGTCGGCTGGGCTGTCACTCCGTCCCTGACTCCGCCTGACCCCCGTGGACTCTGGAATGCAGGGCTCCTCCATTCCGCCGCTGAGTGCTGCTCTGCCTCCTGCTCTAGTGCTCCTGGTAGTGATTTTTAAATGCTGGCACGCCTGGTGGAATGTGCTAATAAATCACTCGTGACTCGTCTCGCCAGTAAAGCGCGCCAGCGCCGCATAACCTCTGTGTGATCTGCCCTCCGCTGGCCGAATACAGGATCTGCTCGGCTGGCTCCAGAACTGTGCATGTGCAGTTCCAAGCCAGTCCGATCACGGCTATTTTTTACTGGCACAATCCCGCTACTACAGGCATTTACAGGCGGGGAAAAAAGTGCCTGTTTTTATGGGATGCCCGTAAAAATATGGGCGGTTAGCAACAATGCCCAACATTGGTGTCAGTTTCTGCAATGATCCCCAGCATTGGTGTCAGTTTCTTCAAAAATAATTGTCAGCATTGGTGTCCATTTCTTCAATGATTCCAAGCATTGGTGCAGTAGCTGCAATAATCGCCCCTGGCATTGATAGTCAGTGGCATTAATGCTATTTTAAAGCCCTGCAGCACAAGGAGTTAATGAACACTGCCATTGATCTCTAATGCATTAGTGCCCAATAGAAGTTAATTAACCCCCTTGTGCTGTATTAGTGGTCAGTGTTAATTACCCCTTTGTATTGCAGCATGAATGGGTTAATTAACACTGACACTGACCACTAATACAGCACTGACACTGACACTGGGCACTACTGCATTAGAGATCAATGGCAGTGTCCATTAACTCCTTGTGCTGAATTAGACATTAACCAGTCCTGTGCACTGGAAAAGAGTCACTGCAACATATATTTTCCTATGTCTGCCATTGCTCACTTAACTAATCCCAGCAACATGCACGTTCCCGCGCGGTGCCTCTCTCTCTCTTTCTTCCTGTCCCGGCCTCTGAATGACATCATGTCAGAGGCGGGAACTAGAAATACAGTAATCTGTCGGGTCACCCCCCCGTGCACCTGTTCGGTGGACACCCCGGGCGGAGAAAGTGAAAGTACTGTGTGTGATGTGACTGACGTCACATCTTCACACAGTGCAGTGTGACAGACACAGGCTGAGCTCTGCTGAGGCTCGCCTCACCGCTCGCTGGCTGGTGGCTGGCTCAGTAGGGGAGCGGAGGAAGAAGGAGGACTAAGTCGGACAGACACACGCGGTGGCGTGTCAGCAAAAAGAAATAAAAATCCTCAATGTCGGGATGGTGTCACCCCTCTAGCGGGTGTCACCCGGGTGCGGACCACACCCCCCGCACCCCCCTAGCAACGCCTCTGGGGAGAGGGCTGCGTGTCGTCCGCCTCATAGGGGGTGACCGCAGGGGGCTCGAGGGGGACCATGCTGGACACACTTAGGTTCAGACGTGCTACCGACTGATCTATCAGTAGCAAATTGCCTCGGTATGCCATTACTGCTATACCCTGGGCATTTTAGTCCTGCTAGAGGTGAGTCCTAGCACATTGTAAACCCAGGGGACGGTGGCTACCTGAAGGGCAAAACCACTAACTGGAAGAGGTGCTTTTCTCATGTGAAACGCAGACAACCTCTGTAGTCCCATGCAAATAAATACATATGCAAATAGCTCCCCATATGTGTATGTGGCATGTATTAAAGTCTTATGCCCCTATGGAAGTGTGCGTACATGGAAGTATGAATTCATACAAATATGTTTTAGGCAAAACATAAAAAGTGTGTGCATTGATGTAGCTCGTGTGCTATGGAATGGGCTTCTTGCAAGCAAGCATGCGTTTATGAACGTGCCAAAAGAGCAGAAGGTAGAGGAGTTCCCAGCCAACTGCGTGAGACGCGTGAGTGTATTTGGCACCAGGGGTTGCCGGATCGAGCGAGGAGATCAAGCGACATGTCTTCCATTTCTTGGGCACCAGCCATGTCGGGGCACAGGATGTTGGGTGCCACGCCGTCCGGAGCCCCGCTTACAGATGCGGGGATCCAACTGAGGCCTCAGGGACGCTTCGCTCTCTACACGTGCCGGGATGTGGAGACCCTGGGCATGCTGTGCCCTGTATGCGAGGGACTGATCGTGCAGTTGCGCCCATTCTGACGATGCCTGTCCTGTAGAGAGTGCCGGTTTGAGGTGGAACAACCCAATGTGCTACCCCACGCCTATCGTATAGATTGGATTACAGGCACCGTAACTCCGAAGGAGGCCGCCTTCACCCCTGCGGTTCAGCCTGCGCGCACTGCATCTACTCCAACAAGTGAGTGCGGAGTCAATGTCGCTGCCACTATGGAGCCTCTAGCGGACATCGCAGTGGATACTATTGCTACGACATGCGCCCTTGTGGACATTCACCCGTGAAACAGAGGGTGGGATATGTCAGGGCCTCCCACGGCCACGGCGGAGGCCTACTCCAGCACCTGCCGGAACCGGACGTCGTGAGCGGTGGTGTACCTGGGGGGTCCACGCCAGGAACCGGTGGGGAGGCTGGGGAGAAAGTTACTGAGACTGTACCTGTCTGCCTGCAGAGGAGTGAGAGGACTCATGGTTGGACTCCTTGTCCCACACCGGGGATGGCGATTTGTTTGAAACCCTGTCTCAGGAGCTAGGATGGAGCAATTGGAAATGTGTCACCCCAAGATGTAGTCTTTCTGAGGAGTTGCCTATGGACTCCGGGGACACCACACCTCGGGTGGAAACCCCAGATGCAGAAAGAGAGACTTTGCCTGATGAGGGAACCCTGCCCCAACCTGCGAGGGCTCTGATTCGGAAATCACTGGATGCTTGTGTATTACCAGGGGTGGTAGGTTCCTGGACTTTGCCTAGACTCGCCCGCTTGCAGCGAGTGCTGATAAAGAGAGTGGCTACTGAGTGCGGCCTAGAATTTCTATATGTACCCAGGAAAGTAATGTCGGAAATCAGGGCCAGCCGAGAACAGTGGGAGGCCATCTGGGACTACTTGAAGGTGCCTAAGCCATTTAGAAACCTGGACTGTTCTTTTACCAAGGCCGAACGGTTTAAAGGGTGTTGGCTACACCGGAGATATGGCTAGCATATTCACGCCGACTGGGTGGTTCTGTGCAGACCAGGGAAGGACGATGTGGTTTATTTTATTACCACCCTGGACAAAAAAGGAAACACCATGACTTTGCCGTATCCCAGGTTTTACCTGTAACTTTGAATGAGCAGATGGACTTTTTGTTTTTCACAAATTTCTCACAAAAGAGAAAAGATACTCTGGATATGGAGGAGTTTGTTTTTTGTTTCCCTCCTATGCCATACTACTGGACTTTGGAAAATTGGGTAGACAGAGTAGGTTGCTGAAAACGTTGGGTTCAAGATGTGTTTTTGTAATTCCAGCCCCTGCTTAAAGCGGAGGTTCACCCTTAGAGAGCACATTTTCCCCTTAGATTAATGCTCGTTTTGTCTAGGGGAATCGGCTAGTTGTTTTAAAATATGATCCGTACTTACCGTTTACGAGATGCATCCTCTCCGTCGCTTCCGGGTATAGGCTGCGGGAATGGGCGTTCCTTCTTGATTGACAGTCTTCCGAGAGGCTTCCGACGGTCGCATCCATCGCGTCACGATTTTTCGAAAGAAGCCGAACGTCGGTGCGCAGGCGCAGTATAGAGCCGCACCGACGTTCGACTTCTTACGGCTACGAGTGACGCGATGGATGCGACCGTCAGAAGCCTCTCGGAAGACTGTCAATCAAGAAGACCCATACCCGGAAGCGACGGAAGAAGATGCACTCCGAAAACGGGAGTTTTTTACGGATCATATTTTAAAACAAATAGCCGATTCCCCTAGACCAAACGAGCAGGAATCTAAGGGGAAAAGGGCAAAAATTAAATAAATGGGTGAACTCCCGCTTTAAGGAACTTTTTGAATCTCTGAGGCCTCCTACACACGGCCGAGGAACTCGACGTGCCAAGCACATCGAGTTCCTCGTCGAGTTCCTTGTTGAACTTGTCGAGAAGCTCGACAGTCTTGCTTTGCGTACACACGTAACAGACAAAAATTTGGTCGTTCTCCAGCGCGGTGACGCTCACCACGTATGACGCGACTATAAAGGGGAGGTTTGATTTTGTTGGCGCCACCCTTGGGGCTCCTTTTGCTGATTCCGTGTTTACGCGTGTTAGTAAAAGTTTGGTGAGTGACGATTCGTGCTTTTCAGTCCTTGTGCTTTCAGATTGATCTCTGCCGTTCAGTTTGTGCTTGTGGGGGTCGTATCTAGGCAATCGGGACGTGCGGTCAGGTCGTATTGTTTTACATTGCGGTCCTGTCCCCGCGTTTTTCATTGTCAGGGTCGTTCTTCATAGGTCTTGCTGTTCTTCACTGCGGTCTGTTTAGTGCAATTCTGATTTGTCGTTCGTTCCTAGCCTTGTAGCCATGTTGCAGGCACCTAGTCGTCACCGACTTAGTGCTAAGCATCTTCTGTGTGTAGGTCTGTTTGTTTATGACCTAGACGATGAGGAGTTCATGAACAGGAGGAGGACGCGTTCATGGACCAAGAATTGGTTGCTCCGTAGGAACCAATTCTCTCACATGCCTTTGCTGCGGGAGCTTCAGGAAAATAATCCTGTTGATTACAGGAATTTCCTGAGGATGTCTGATCCCGTCTTTCAGCACCTGTTGGCTTTGGTGTCCCCCTATATTACCAGGCAGGACACCGTTATGCAGGAAGCCATCAGTGCTGAGCAGAGGCTAGTTGCCACCCTCCGTTATCTGGCAACTGGG
Source organism: Rana temporaria (assembly GCF_905171775.1). NCBI lineage: Eukaryota > Metazoa > Chordata > Amphibia > Anura > Ranidae > Rana > Rana temporaria. The sequence continues at coordinate 94,532,937 of NC_053500.1, read as the reverse complement.
AGAAGCCTTCAGGACTTAAAGTTCTCGACGGGCATCTCCCCCCAGGCTCTGGGCCTCATCATTCCTGACACCTGCTCTGCCATCATCCAGGTTCTGCAGGAGGAATATATGAGGGTAAGTTTTCTCCTTTAATATCCCATTTTATGTCTATTAGGGTTGTCCCGATACCGATACCGAGTATTTGCGCTAGTACTCGTACTCGTGCAAATACTCCCGATACCAAAATAGAATAATTTTTTTTTTTTTTGTGACATCGAGCGGTGCATAGAGGCAGGGCCGGATTAACCGTTGGGCTGATGGAGCTGCAGCTCCAGGCCCCCATCATAATATAGGCCCAAACTTAATTCTCTCACCAGGGGCCGGCTGACGACCGCTATATAATAAATCCACATCCAGGCAGCTGCAGTGCCATTGGATGGCACTGATAGGTGGCACTGGCATTGATTGAATGACACTCATAAATGGATGGCACTGATTGGTGGCACTGGCATTGATTGGGTGGCACTGATGAGATGCACTAATAAGCTGCCTCCCTGCACTGATGCACTAATGGGCACTGATCTGCACTGATAGGTGGCACTGGCTAGCTGCACTTTTGGGCGCTGGCACCGATGAGCTGCACTGATAGGTGGCACTGGCAGTGATCACTCCTTCAATGATATGTAGTTTTCCAGTACCGTATGCTAAAAAACAGCCCCACACCATGATGTACCAGTTCTTCATAATTCTAAAGAAAATATCCTTAGTCTGTATTGTGGTTTGAAAACGGTCACATGACATTTAAAAAAAGTATCGGTATTCGGTATCGGCGACTACTTGAAAAAAAGTATTGGTACTTGTACTCGGTCCTAAAAAAGTGGTATCGGGACAACCCTAATGTCTATAATGTATGCTAATGTCTTGTAGTTATCTCCTCCTTCCCTAATTACCATGTCTGGAATATGCTGTGAATGTCCCCTTTGCCCCCATGCATGCTGTAAACTTTATTGATGCCCCTTTTTTGGCCTACATGCATATTTCCCATGACTTACCTCCCCAGCATGCTATCCTGGGCCCCAACCTACCTAGTCTAGTCACTTCCCAATGTATTGTGTTATATCCATTGTAATGTCCCCCCCCCCTCCCCTCCAAAATGTGTTGTAAAGTCCATGTTCACCAATATTCAATAATTTTTAGTTTTGTTTTTTGGACTCCCAAACTCATCTAGCCCTCCCCTCCAAAATGTGTTGTAAAGTCAATGTTCACCAATATTCAATAATTTTTATATTTGTTTTTTGGACTCCCAAACTCATCTAGCCCTCCCCTCCAAAATGTGTTGTAAAGTCAATGTTCACCAATATTCAATAATTTTTATATTTGTTTTTTGGACTCCCAAACTCATCTAGCCCTCCCCTCCAAAATGTGTTGTAAAGTCTATGTTCACCAATATTCAATAATTTTTAGTTTTGTTTTTTGGACTCCCAAACTCATCTAGCCCTCCCCTCCAAAATGTGTTGTAAAGTCCATGTTCACCAATATTCAATAATTTTTATATTTGTTTTTTGGACTCCCAAACTCATCTAGCCCTCCCCTCCAAAATGTGTTGTAAAGTCTATGTTCACCAATATTCAATAATTTTTAGTTTTGTTTTTTGGACTCCCAAACTCATCTAGCCCTCCCCTCCAAAATGTGTTGTAAAGTCCATGTTCACCAATATTCAATAATTTTTATATTTGTTTTTTGGACTCCCAAGCTCATCTAGCCCTCCCCTCCAAAATGTGTTGTAAAGTCTATGTTCACCAATATTCAATAATTTTTAGTTTTGTTTTTTGGACTCCCAAACTCATCTAGCCCTCCCCTCCAAAATGTGTTGTAAAGTCTATGTTCACCAATATTCAATAATTTTTATATTTGTTTTTTGGACTCCCAAACTCATCTAGCCCTCCCCTCCAAAATGTGTTGTAAAGTCTATGTTCACCAATATTCAATAATTTTTATTTTTGTTTTTTGGACTCCCAAACGCATCTAGCCCTCCCCCAAACTTGGGCACTGGCCCATCAGAGGGGGTGTTTAATGTGCTAATTGTCTAAATATATTTAGATATAATATGCTAGTTCCCAGAAATGTTATAATGCTTATAATGTCTTTGTCTAATCTGCTTGCAATATTATGTGGCTAATTTCTGGATTTTTTCTTCCCCAGCTTCCGTCCACACCACAGGAGTGGCAGTCTGTGGCTTTGGACTTCCAGACCCGTTGGAACTTCCCCAACTGCGGGGGAGCCATCGACGGGAAGCACGTCCGCATCGTGCCTCCACCCCGTTCGGGATCCCAGTTCTTTAATTATAAGGGGTTCAACAGTATTGTGCTGATGGCGGTGGTGTCAGCACAGTACGAATTCCTTTTTGTGGATGTCGGGATGAACGGACGGATATCGGATGGGGGAGCCTTCAGGCAGACGGAGTTTGCGCTTCGCCTTCAGGATGATGATCTGTCATTGCCACCGGATGACCAGAATGTAGAAGGCCTGCCATTTGTTTTTCTGGCTGATGAAGCGTTTGCCCTGGGACCCCATCTTATGAGGCCATACCCTCAGCGCACCCTCACCCCAGAGAGGAGTGTCTTTAATTTCCGGCTGGGCCGAGCACGCAGAGTGGTTGAGAACGCCTTCGGCATCATGGCCAGCCGGTTCCGCCTTTTCCTCACCTCTCTCCACATGGCGGAATATAAGTGGAATACAATTATCTTTGCATGCTGCATTCTACATAATTTTTTGCGGAGACAATCTCCTAATTATATGGCCCTGGTTGGGCCCGAGGCACAACTTTTGTCTCCATCTGAAACTTTGCCGGGCCTTGAAGCTGGCCACACAGGACTGCCCCCCCAGAGTGCCCGTGAAGTGCGGGACAAATACATGGACTATTTCATGGGTAGGGGGGCAATACCATCTCAAGCCAATTTGCCATAATTTTATCTTTACCCAAAATAAATACAAATATTTTGAAAAAACGTGTTATGTCTTGCTTGTGTTGCTTGGAGTTGTTTACTAAGTGTAACTAAGTGTATTTTCATTATCAACTAGCAAACATTTCCCAGGTGACCCCCAAACCAAACACATAGAAAATTTGACGTATTTTATGAAAAACACCACACACTTTTTTCAGGTTCAAAAGCTATTTATTTTTTATTTTTTTGGGTTTAACAAATATCCACAAAAATCATTTTTTTTTATTGTTTTTTTTAATTTTTTATCATACAATATCCAATAATGATTTTTTTCATTTTTTTGGTCTTTTTTATCATACAATATCCAATAATAATTTTTTTCATTTTTTTGGCCTTTTTTATCATACAATATCCAATAATAATTTTTTTCATTTTTTTGGTCTTTTTTATCATACAATATCCAATAATCATTTTTGTCATTTTTTTGGTCTTTTTTATCATACAATATCCAATAATCATTTTTTTCATTTTTTTGGTCTTTTTTATCATACAATATCCAATAATCATTTTTGTCATTTTTTTGGTCTTTTTTATCATACAATATCCAATAATCACTTTTGTCATTTTTTTGGTCTTTTTTATCATACAATATCCAATAATCATTTTTTTCATTTTTTTGGTCTTTTTTATCATACAATATCCAATAATCATTTTTTTCATTTTTTTGGTCTTTTTTATCATACAATATCCAATAATCATTTTTTTCATTTTTTTGGTCTTTTTTATCATACAATATCCAATAATCATTTTATTTTTTTGGTCTTTTTTATCATACAATATCCAATAATCATTTTATTTTTTTGTTTTGTCTTTGTTATCATACAATATAAAAAAAAAAATGTTGTTTTATAATATTATTAAATACACCTTCAAATCTGGTTTTGTTATTTTTTTGTTTTTTTTTTATTAAATAATCCTTAAAATCTGGTTTTGTTATTTTTTTTTTTTTTTTGATTAAATAAACCTTAAAATCTGGTTTTGTTATTTTTTTTTTATTATTAAATAATCCTTAAAATCTGGTTTTGTTATTTTTTTGTTTTGTTTTTATTAAATAAACCTTCAAATCTGGTTTTGTTATTTTTTTGTTTTTTTTTTATTAAATAATCCTTAAAATCTGGTTTTGTTATTTTTTTGTGTTTTTTTTTTGATTAATATTAAATACTAAAAAATCAGAATTTTTTTGGTTTCACAAACTTTTTTCGTAACATTCAGACTCTCCCCAAAACATCTATTGCATTTTTTAATTTATTTTCCACCCTCCTAGTTCGTTCTTTTATTTTTCTGTTGGCCAGATGTATCTCCTCCACCTCTTCTCTGCAGGCCCAGATTTCAGAGATCACCATCTGGACAGTATGCCTGTCCAAGTCCAAGCCACCACCTGTTCCTGAAATGTGGGACAAAACCATTTATTAAAATTAGGCAGGCCTACATCTACATTACCTGAAGCTGGGTTAGTTATATGTTACTTTACCTGATGTGCTGGCAGGCTGCGCATCATCACCATCCCTCGGGGGTGTGGCTTGCGTGATGACTTCTTGCTCCCGTGTCGAAGCTTCATGACGCCCTACGAGAATGAAGAAAATGGAAACAGGATTTTAAGAGCTTATAGGCCTGAAAGAGGAATATGATTCACTTTATACAATTTCTGGGACTATTGATGTTTCGAAAAACCCCTCAGGGCAAAACACAGGATTGTAGGCATTCACAAAGATCATGACATTTCTTGTACCTTTGGTCTACTTTTAAACATGTAAGCCAACCAAGTATACACTGGAGCACCTCACCTCTGTGTGAACCCCAAAATGGGTTATCAAAGGGGACAACAATTATGCAAATGAGTCCACATGTGTCACCGACTGCTGAGCAGACTCTCCTTTTACTGTATATATTTTAATTTAACAATAATTGAATGTTTTTAATAGCACATCTACATAAATTTCAATTTTGATCTCACCCAAATTTTTTGGAAATGTCATAATTTTCATTATTTTATGCACAATATTTTGTCGTATGAGTTGTCGTTCCGAATGTACGTCCACTTTGACGACAAATTCTTGGGCAGAAAAACATAATACAGTACAACCTGAAATTAAAAACACATGGCGCGGAACAAATAATAATAAATATATAAAAAACGTACTTCTTCTAATCACTCTCCTGATCCGCTTCATTTGTTCCGGCTCCCGCTTTTTGAGGTCCGACCACTTTTTTCTGATCTGTTCCTTAGATCTTTTCACCCCAAATTTGCGATGGAGACTCCTCCTCACCTTCTCCATTATTGCGGCCTTTACCTTGTTAGGGTACTTGTATGGCCCATGCCTCCCATCATAGTCCTCTGCTTTGAAGATGAGGACCATCTCCACCATTTCTTCAAAGGTCATGTTGGTGGCCTTAAAACGGATTCTTCTGTGGATCCCTCGTCCCGCCTGGCCTGGCTCCTGTATTGCTGCCATATTTCCTAACATGTGCTCCCAACCAAAAAAAAGAATGAAAAGGGGCGGGGAAAAGACTACACCACGAACGTCAGGGGCGGGGAGACGTGTGTAAAGTCACACATGCGCGTGTATAAAGGGCTACCACGTGAGTAAAAGGGGCGTTCACAGTTTGTGGAAGACGGCGGAGATAACGATCGGGTCAAACACCGGTATGTAACTACATTTTACATGTTATTCTTGATTGAATGATTTTGTGGGCTACATATTATGTTCATAAACTAAAACATAGCTAGTTCTAAAATTGAAGGTAATGGTCCGCTATAGTGCCGTCGTACGTAACCAACGCTTTGCTTATGCATTTTGATCCAACTACTGTTGTGTGGCCAATCTCGGTTCTCAGGATGTCTTTTGAAAAAATGACGCTTTAAACATGATGCAAATGGTCGCTTTTATGTCTTGACCAAACTAGATCGGAGTGCTTTTCTCTAACGTTTCATACACAAATGAGGAGGAGATCTGGCTTATTAGTTCAACACAACTGGTCATCTGTTTCCTACGAACTGACCCAACATGATCTGCTGCCAATTCCTCCTTGTCGTTTTCGCGACGGAAGATAAGGGAAACATCAAATTTTTTAAGCATAGGCGGATGACGTGTGCGGAGTGTATATAAGGCTCGAACACACGTAGCGTCCATACGACCGGGTTGCGTAAGAAAGACGTTTGAACGACAAGCGTGTAGGTATGCTTCGAACTTGGGACAGCAGTGGCATATTCAGGAAAGACAGACATTTAAAGGAGCAATAACCACAAATTGTTTGGGGCAGAAATAACTTACTTTACATTATATCAGTCTGGATTTTATGTCCTCATTGTCCATTTTTGCTTTTAAGCAGCTGTAATCCTTTGCATAAATCCTCACTTCCTGGTTCTCTGGCTCCCTCTAAAATTTATCATGGGAGCTTCTCACTGTGGTCTAAGCTGTGTGTCTAAAAATCCACAGAAACAATGCTAATAATTTTGTGGATTAAAATATGCCCTGGATTTGTTTGTTTTTGTTCTGTGTGTCTCTTTACTTCACAGAAACATTAAATCAGTTTAAAAGCAAACCGTTTCCACGGATAAATCCTCTCAAAGATTTCCGCAGATTTCTATGCGATGGAGTGTGCTCACCATCGCATTGAAATCCGCGCGGAAATCCTCTGGCGATGACGTGTCGCGCCGTCGCCGCGATTATGACGCGGCGACGGGCGCGACGCTGTCATATAAGGAATTCCACGCATGCGTCAAATCATTACGACGCGTGCGGGGAATCCCTTTGGACGGATGGATCCGGTGAGTCTGTACAGACGAGCGGATCCATCCGTTGGGATGGATTCCAGCAGATGGATTTGTTGTGCATGTCAGCAAATATCCGATCTGCTGGAATCCATCCCAGGGGAGATTTATCCGCGGAAAAAGATCCGCTGGCGTGTACACACCATAGGATCTATCCGCAGAAACCCATTTGCTGGGATTTATCTGCGGATGGATTCTATGGTGTGTACGGGGCCAAAGACTTGTGGAAAACAGCACTGGAGAGCCTGCTCCCACTTGTGCGGAGACAGGTGGGGTTTGATGTGACGACTGACCAGTTGGAGGTCAAAATTGGGACCTTGAGAGGCACCTACAGGAAGGCACGCAACAAGGTCTTGGCTTCGATGAGGTCTGGAGCTGGAGCAGGGCGGGTATTTGTACCCAAGTTGTGGTACTATAGCAAACTGAGCTTCCTGGATGAACACCTGGAGGTAAGGGAGTCACTTTCTAGCCTTGCCCCCAGAAGGAACAGAAGGTCCAGCCTTCCCTCCAGCCTTCCCTCCAGCCAACCTGCTGCTCCCTCTGCAGATGAACCCTCTCAGCAGCCTTCCATCCTGGATGAAGATCCGGATTTGCCCAGCTGGAGCCAGGTATATAGTACTTTCAATGTGCAAATGTGTGGTGTTTAAATGTTGTTAAAGAGATGTAAATTAAGATGTTAAAGGTAAAAAAAAGGTAGAGATAAAAGTGTTATACAGATCAATTGTCAGTATTGGCCAGGAATTATTTTTGTGTGATTCACCATAAAACATGGGTCACAATGATTGGCTTAGCTAAGTCGTGACTAAAAAATATGCAACAGTCAGGAGCTGAAAAATGAGTCTTATTTTTAAAAAAGAAAGTAAAACTGTACTTTTTTTCCATACACAGGACGAGACCAGCCAGCAGGAGGATCGGGAAAATGCCAGGCAGGAGGAGGGCAGGGTGAGTGGCTTGGAGGAGGCTGCAGGCCCAAGTATCTTGGACAAGGTGGCAGGCCCAAGTGGCTTGAACGTGGTGGCAGGCCCAAGTGGGTTGGATGAGGTGGCAGGCCCAAGTGGGTTGGACGAGGTGGCTTGTCGAGGTACCAGATGTCAGGTGCCTCCTCTTCGCCTGCGTCCGAGAAGGCAGGTGAGGGATACGAGGGTGCGTGACGCCTCACTAGCCCTCATTCGGGACGCCCATGCAACCCTTCAACAGCCTCCCACTGCTCAGGAGGGATTTGTGACGGTGGTTTTGGCTAAAATGGCAGACATGAGAGTGGACCGGCGCCTCCTCTTTGAGGGACTCCTCATCACCCTCGCAAATCAGGGGGTGAGGGGTCTTCTCACGGAGGACACTGTCATTTGCCGCCATCCCCATCCTCAGACACAAGATAACTCCCAACCTCCTCCACCTTCTTCTTCTCATGCTCCTTCTCAACCTCCCCCACCTTCTTCTTCTCATGCTCCTTCTCAACCTCCCCCACCTTCTTCTTCTCCTGCTCCATCTCAACATTCTTCTTCCTCTTCTTCTCCTGCTCCTTCTGAACATTCTTCTTCCTCTTCTTCTCCTGCTCCTTCTCAACATTCTTCTTCCTCTTCTTCTCCTGCTCCTTCTCAACATTCTTCTTCCTCTTCTTCTTCTTCTACTACTCCTGCTCCAGCTCCTTCTACTGCTCCTCCTCCTTCTACTGCTCCACCTCCTTCTACTGCTCCTTCTACTACTCCTCCTCCTTCTACTGCTCCTTCTACTACTACTCCTCCTTCTACTGCTCCTTCTACTGCTCCTCCTCCTTCTACTGCTCCACCTCCTTCTACTACTCCTCCTCCTTCTACTGCTCCTCCTCCTTCTACTGCTCCTCCTCCTTCTAATGCTCCGCCTCCTTCTACTGCTCCTTCTACTACTACTCCTCCTTCTACTGCTCCACCTCCTTCTACTGCTCCTTCTACTACTCCTCCTCCTTCTACTGCTCCACCTCCTTCTTCTGCTCCTTCTACTACTCCTCCTCCACCTCCTCCTCCACCACCTTCGTCTACTCGTCCTCCACCACCTTCGTCTACTCCTCCTGCTGGCATGAGTACTACCCCTGTGGCACCACCTCCAGCCAGGCAGAAGAGGAAGGCTGCTGAGAAGGCTGCAGAGAAGGTCAAAGAGCAGGCTGCAGGGAAGCCACCAAGGAAGGCCTTGAAGAAAACAAGAAAGTGACTCCCTTACTTCCATGTGGTGTACCAGAGTTCAGGCTGCTATAGTAGCACAACCTGGTGACATCTGCCTGCCCTGCTCCAGTTTGTGACCTCGGGGAGTCCAAGACCTTGATGCGTTCCTTCCTGAATGAACCTCTCAAGTCCCCATTTTGGCCTCCAACTGCTCACCAGTCACATCAGGCCACAGCTGGCTGTGCACAAATGGCAGCAAGCTCTCCAGTGCTGACTTTTGCTTACTTACTTTATTTTTCAAACCAAAATAAATGGTAAATTTTGATTTTACAGTTCATACTTGTCCTTGTTTTTTTTTGCTTTAAAATTTAGCTTGTGAGAAGGCAGGTTATGTTTAAAAAAAAATTGGATATAAGGTGTAATTTGAAAGGGACAGATGAGATAAGACAAAGCAATAAGGTTTCTATGGGGGGAACTTGACATTCAAAAAAATAAGAGGATTTGCATTTTTGATAAATAAAAAATTAAGGTGAATATTAAGAGCAGGATTTAAAACACATGACCAAAATAAGGTGAGAATTTTTAAAAAAAATATTAGTGAGATCAGTAAGAAAAAGGTTCCCCCAAATTTTTATGAACTCTGTGTGAATATCCTAACAAAAGAAAAAAAAATATTGCTGTTTTGTGCCCTTACAAAAAATTGTGTAAAGCGCTGCAAATAAACGATGCAATAATGTTGGAAGCGAGACGAATGTGCTATCTCCATTCCAAACGCTACTTTTACCGATGTTGTTCTCCAGTGTCTAAGTTTTTCACAGGTTTCTTAGCATACACACGACCGAGTTTCTCGTTGAAAAAACAGCCCGATGAAGAACTCGTCGAGCCAAAATCCACTCCCATCGAGAAAATAGAGAACCTGCTCTCTATTTGCTCGACGAGTTCCTCGGCGGCTCCATCGGGCCGAAAGTGTACATACGACAGAGTTTCTCGACAGAATCCGGCTCTTCACCGAGTTTCTCGACGAATTCTGCCGAGAAACTCTGTCGTGTGTACGAGGCCTGACACTAGGTGGCAGTGGTCGTCAGAAAAAAAAGAGACTCTTTAGAGTTAATAAGTAATCTTTGAGAAGTAAAAGTTTCACCTCTCCAGGGGGCAGCTCTGCTTCCATGTGAATATTTTTGATGTCTTTAAAAAGTATATTTTTCTATGCATATTTGTGTTTTCTTCTAGGTGCCGGATCTGCTGTCGAGGCAATCGAAGAATGGGGTGGGATTGGGCAGTTAGTGAAGGGTGGTAAAACGTCATGTGTAATATATAATGTGATGATGTCTTTTTGAAAATGTATGTCATTGTTATACTTTGTTTCTTTCTTTTGTTTCTTCCCCATCCAAGTTTTGGTTCAGGTACCCAACCCTCAGGCTTGAGGTGTTGTGTTTTTTTTTCAGACACTGAGGACAGTGTCTTTTTGTAGTGGGGGGTGTATGTAGCGCCCTGCTCCCAATGACTGGGGCGCAATGATAAATTTAGAGGACGTCTGAGCCAATTGTTGGGCTCAGACTTTACTAATTCAATGGAAATTAGCCTCTGTTCTGGCTATGGTTGTGCTTGATAGAAGTTTTCCCTTGTTGCCTGTGAGGCCCATGTTGGAACCATGGTGTGTTGAGTGACCCTTCTCGGCAGCAGACCAGTGGGAGTGGTGCCCCGCTGTGCATGCTGGGAGGGGATACTTAAGGGGCAGATGCATTTTTAGGGGTCCTTCGCCTCGTGGCCCTCCTGGCGCGCGGCACGTGCGTGTGATTCCAGCCCCGGGACCACTTTGGTCCGAGGCTGTATTTATGTTAAGGAGGTCCAGCTACTTAATTTGTCTTATGGACCGCCGGATCTGCTTGAAGGCTCTTTTGCTGTGGGGCAGGAAGTTTGGGACTGAAACCCTGTGGCAGAGGATTCCCTGACTATCCATCTTTTGTTTTCAGATGGTCTGTGGCAGAGACTGTTCTCATGCCGTCCGTGCATCATTCAGGCTGCTGGGCCATGTGGGAGGGGTCTGTCCGGGTGAGCAATACCCACTTAGGAAAGAGTGGTGAATACTGGAACTTAAATACTTTTTGTGCATTCTGTACCGCATACCTGAACCTTCCCCTTCTCTCCGTCTACCTTCTACTTTCTTCACAAGTTTTATGCAGCAAAAATAAAACCTATCAGTTAAAAGTTTTACATCTTGTGTGGACATTGCAATTTCTACAGACTTTCTTCCCCTGACAACGAACTTAGAGGTAACGTGCAGAACCCAAATCTAAACCAGCAGCTCCTCTGGGTGTAGTGCTACATATAAAAAAAAATTTCCCCTCAGTTTAGGCCGATACATATTCTTCTACATATTTTTGGTAAAAAAAAATCGCAATAAGCAATATGCGTATATTGATTGGTTTGTGCAAAAGTTATAGGGCCAGATTCACGTAGATCAGCGCATCTTTATACTGGCGTACCTCATCTCATATGCGCTACGCCGACATAACTCAGAGAGGCAAGTACAGTATTTACAAAGCACTTGCTCCCAACGTTGCGCCGGCGTAACGTAATTTCGTAGGCGTAAGCCAGCGTAAGTGGGTGTGACCTTATGCAAATGATGGTCCAAGCGTGGAGCAGGGTTTTACGCCCGGCGTATCATGAACGGAGCATGCGCAGTGACGTGGACGTAGGATCGCTCCCCTGTGTGCATGCTCACAACTACGCTGGCACAACTTCCTGGGATACGCCGGCCCACCGGCTTACGCCGAGCGCATAAATACACCCAGACATGCGCCCTTCTGGGGCGATGGCGGCAGCTGGAAATGGAGGCAAGGAGAGGAGGAAGAAAAACTTTTCAAAGGAGGAGAGGGCTATAATTATTGCTGGAATAGCCAAATATGATAAATGCCTTCATGGTGCCCACAGTTCACAGACCAGCAAGGCACGTAAGAAGGAGATCCTGAAGGAGATCAGCCTGCAGGTCAATGCCGTGGGGAATGAGACCAGGACCCCCGATGATGTGAGCAAAAAAATCAATGACCTGAGACGTCAGGTCCGTGAAAAGCTGGCCCTTATGAGGAAGCATGCCAGGGGCACGGGAGGAGGACCAGCCTCATCTCTGCGGTTGACGGATGAGGAGGAGGTCATCGCCCAATGTTTGCAGCGTGAGCAGGTGGAGGGCATGGAGGGATTTGATTCCGGTGACCAGTCCTTGAGGACAGGTAAGTGTGTTTATCCCCTATCCGGTGTGTAGCATGTGAGGGGGTGGAAGGGAACACGTGACAAGTGTGTGGGTCCACCAACATGTGAATGTTTTGTGTCATCCACAGATGTGCTGGAGGGAGTTGGGCCGTTGTTGGCTGCTGGGCGACCCACGCCATCCCCAGAGGAGAGTGCCCACACCTCTCCTCTTGAGGAAGTTGTTGAGGAGCACGGGGACCTGGAGGAAGTTGTGTACCTCGTTAAGGAGGATCCCATCATCTCTGGGCGAGGGTCTTCCCCATCAGGGGAAGACCCTCACCCTCCTCCACCATCAGGGGAACCCCCTCACCCTCCTCCCCCATCAGGGAAAGATCCTCCCCCTCTTCCCCCATCAGGGAAAGATCCTCACCCTCCTCCACCATCAGGGGAAGCTCCTCAAGGGCCTCCCCATATACACGGCCCCAAGCCTCTCCTGCCCCCAGGAAGGCTACCCGCAAGACCAGGGGTGTTCCTGAAGCCATCCAGGAGAATCTTGCCAGGATCAGGCCCGCCAAACCCGCCATATGGGTGCTGTCGCCAGGGACCTGCGACGTGTCGCAGACAGCCTGGCCTCCTCGGCACAAATTAACAACAGTCTGCTGGATGTCAGTAGTAACTGTGCAGCTGTGGTTACTTGCGTTGGTGAGTTGCAGGCCACGACATCACGCCTTGTGGCAGAGGTCAAGAGCCTGACAGTGGCTGTAAAGGCCAATACGGCTGCCATCGAGGCGGAGGGGAGGCAGAGGAGGCGCCACCAGCAGCACACCACTACCCACCAGCTGCGGATGCAGGCTGAGACAAACGCAGTCCTCAACCGCATTGCCCTGGCGTTGGAGGGCAGGCAGCCAGCACCTGCCAGGAGTGGCAGACCTGAGGATGAGCCTTCTCCTGATGCCCCACCCCCCCCCCCACCTGAGGCTCCCCCAGACAACTAAGGAGCCAGAGACGTGGCACCAGACGTAGCCCACGACAGGGCAATTGATTTCCTTTTTTGGATTATGTTTGCTCAGGTGATGAGCGTTTTTTTTTATGCTCAGGTGATGAGCGATTTTCTGTAGTAGTGAATGCACACGGTCAGTAGTGCAGGCTACAGTGTGACTGGTGTGTGAATGTGGGGGTGACAAACCTGCCAGCAAGGTGTGTCACCCTGGGTCGTCAGGGAGAGGTTATCCCTACGACCGGGTGAATGTGGTATGTATGGACAGCGACACCATTGGGGCCTTGGCGCGGCGTTGCTGCTCCCAAGTCCTGCATGGTGGACTTGGGCTAATCCATTGTGAGGTGGATGTGGTGTGTGTGAGCTATGGACCACAGTGGTGTGCATGCGTGCATTGTCCGTGTGCCATGCTGAAGGTGTGTGTTTAACGTGCAAAGATGCTGTTCCCTCAGCAGACGGGGTAGCCTCGGGCAGGGGGGGACTGTCTGGCTCGGGGGTCAGGTCATCACATATGTCAATCTCCAGGCCCTTTCTCATGGCGTAGTTGTGCAGCGCGCAACATGCACCGATGATCTGGCACACAAAGTTTGGGGAATATAACAGGGTCCCCCCGGAATTATCCAGGCATCGGAAACGTGACTTCAGGAGGCCAAATGTGCGCTCCACCACTGCACGTGTACGTATGTGTGCAGCATTGTATCTTCTCTCACCTCTGGTTTGGGGATTCCGGAATGGAGTCATGAGATGGGGTCCAAGTGCATATGCAGAGTCACCTGGAAGGGAAAAGACAGGAGGATGTTAGTCGTGCATGTGCCCCTCGTGATGTTTGCATCATGGGGTCGGACAGTCATGCCTGACACCCATGTCACTCACCAACCAGCCAGCTGTCCCTGTACACGTTCTGTTCAAATTCTGTTGGGATGTTGCTTTGACGAAATATGTAGCTGTCATGGCTGGACCTGGGGTGTTTGACACAGACGTGCCATATGAGGCATTGGGCATCGGCTATCACCTGTACGTTAATGGAATGCCACTGCTTCCGATTACGGTATATGTGCTCTGTGGCACGGGGGGGCTGTAGTGCCACATGTGTGCAATCAATGGCCCCCAAGGTGCATGGGAATTCTGCAATTCTGTAGAAATCCTGCATTGACTTCTGCCGCAGATGCTCATGGGTGGGTTTGATTATGTGGTGGGACATGCGTGTGAGGATTGCGGGGACAACCTGGTGCACACATCTGCTCATGGTGGATTGTGACATCCCAGCCACGACTCCACTTGTTTGTTGAAAAGATCCACTTGCAAGGAAATGGAGTGTTGCCAGTACCTTGACCAGTGGCTTCACTGCATGCGAGCGTTGTGTCTTGCTGGTAATGTCATCATGCAGGCCTGTGGCTAATTCCAGGATGGCAGCAGGGCTGAATCTGAAGATGCGATACACCTCCGAATCACCCATGCCAAAGACGTTCATGCACGTTCGGTATATGCTCTTCCGTGCCCTCCTACATGCCTGTGGACACAGTAGTAGTGCTAGGACCACGGCTGCCCCTGGCATGTTGGCATACAGATGTGTTGTCCTGCAAATGTGGTTGCTCAGCTCATCTGTAACGGTGCTGTTGCAGCTGCTCTCCAGCTGACCTGTGCACGCCTGTTGCTGAGTTACACCTGCTTTATGAGGGGTAACTTTAGGCCGGATGTACAACTTACGCGCACCGCGCGTAGCCTGCGCCGGACGCACGTACGTTCGTGAATCGCTGTATCTTCCTCATTTGCATATTTTAATAGAAAATCAATGGGTGCGCCAGATGCGTCCAGCGTAAATATGCGCCCATGTTACGCCGGCGTAGGAAAGTTACGTCGGTCGGAAGAAGCCTATTTTCAGGCGTATCTAGTTCTGTGGGTACGGCGCGGAGATACGACGGCGCATATTTACACTTACGCGGCGTATCTCGAGATACGTCGGCGTATGTCCCACGTGAATCTGGCCCATAGCGTCTACAAAAAAGGGGGTTAGAATTATGGCATTTTTATTATAATTTTTTTTTACTAGTAATGGCAGCAATTTTTATCGTGAATGCGACTTTATGACGGACACATCAGACACTTTTGACACATTTTCGGGACCATTGTTATTTTTACAGCGATCAGTGCTATAAAAAATGCACTGATTACTGTGAAAATTACACTGACAGTGAAGGGGTTAACCACTAGGTGACGCTGTAGGGGTTAGATGTGCCCTAGGGAGTGCTTCTAACTGTAGGGGGATGGGCTGTGTGTGACATGACAGTGATTACCGCTTTCAATTACAGGAAGCTGTGATCACTGTTCTGTCACTAGGAAGACTGGGGAAATGTTTGTTTACATTAGCATTTCCCTGTTCTTGCTCACCGTGACACGATCGCGGGTATCACCGTGGACATCGAATCGCGGCGGGCGAGCGTTCAAAATGCCAATTCTTAAAGGGGACGTATATATACATCCTTTTCTGCAGCCGTGCCATTCTGTTATTGTATTTAGACGTACGTCAATCGGTTAAAATTATTTTCAGATGCCATCACCTCCAGTAGATTGTCTTTCGGCATTCACTTCCTGTAGTTCATCTCCCAGAAGCCTTCACTTTCTTGTTGAGTCACAGAAGAGAGCATGATAGGGTGTGTTCACCTCTCTGGAACACACCTCCCTCATTACAATACCACCTTCCACTTTTTATACAATCTCCTTTATATCTCCCATCAGCTATGTAGTACCTGTAACAAGGGCCTGCCTGATTTGATACAAATTGAATGGATTGGTAAGGTGGGTCCATAGTCCTGATAAATCTTCTTTGTATCTTTAATTGTTATTTGATTTTCCATGTACAAAATTAATAAATAAGAAAAATTACTTGTGTCAAACATACATACAAACAGTCTCCCTTTTCCCTCTACTCACCCCTTCCCCTCCCATTCCCTCACCTCTCCCCTTCCCTCACCTCCCCCTTTCCCTTATCTTTCTCCCTCTCTTTCCTCCTCCAAGTCTCACCCTGTCTCATATTCTCGGTTTCTTATTCTGCTAATTTTTACCTCATTTATTAACCCCACCCACGAGAGCGGTCTTGTTACTATTTTTTTCTTTGTCAAAATATCTTTATTAGGCATTAGTAATGACAAATATGCAATCAAGTAACAGAATTAGAGGACTATTACAACATGTGGAAAGGAATTCCAAAGTTTGTTGATGTATACACAAATAAATAAACAATTAAATGATTACTTAAGTAGAGGAGGTGATGTAGCTACGCCTGATGCACCTCATCCAATGTAAGTAAAAGAATAACTTAGTAATCTAAAGTCAGGAGGTGTAGTGTCTAACATGACTACAATTGATTACATTCCAGGCTTCGCGGTCATATAACGCCAGTCCCTAGATCTTAGTAGGGTGGCCTTCTAGGAATTCCTGTTTGGCTCAATACTACAAGTTAAGCAAGTAATGTCTTGGTCATCCTTATTCTTCTAATTCCTATACCTAGAAGGAAGCATAAGGAAAAAGATCGTACTTGAAGGGTGAGATGATAGTTAAAATAAATAAAATAAAAAGAGAAGGTAGTAAGAAAACAAAAAAAAAATAAGAAAAAAAAAAAGGGGGGGAGGAGGGAGGGGGAGGGAGTCTGCCGGTTCAGGCCGGGAGTTTAATAGCGCTGCTTATATCAATGGGTAGGACATCTCCTATATGGCTGGGCTACCATGGCTTCAGAACTTCACCGTTGAATGTGTTGTGCGTGATATAATCTAGCCAGGGCTTCCATATGCTTTCAAACCTGTTGATTGTGTCTGCTTCAATTGCAGACATTTTTGCAAATACCATTGCCGTATTCATTCTGTTAATGACCTCAGACAAGTTTAAGGTTGGTGATTTCCAGGCTTTCGCAATTGTTTGTTTAGCTGCCGTCAAGAGCTGTTTCGTTAAGCTGAAGTGAGCGTGTGGGACATTATGCGGTTTTAGGTTGAGTAAGGCTGTTTTAGGGTCCATAGGGACATTTTTATTCATAAGTACTGTAATTATTTTAAATATTTCTGACCAAAAATTCCGCACTATTGGGCACAACCACCAGGTATGAAAGTAAGTCCCCCTTTCTGCACAATCTCTAAAACATAAGTCCGAGTAATTTCTAGAGAATTTGGCCACCCTAGTGGGAACCAAGTACCACCTGGAGAGTACCTTAAAATTTGTTTCTGCCGCTAGGATGTTGACTGACACAGTTTTGGTGTTGTTCCATATTTGACCCCAGTCCTCCGAACTCAGCTCTTCTCCCAAATCTTCTTCCCATTTACGAACGTAAGATATTTTTTCCGGGCAGGAGTTCGAGAGCATAAGGTGGTACAATGTAGATATCACTTTCCTGGCGTGTGGGGCGTTATTGCATATAGTTTCGAATGCCGACAATCGGCTATTTGCTATTGCCGAGCTGTCTGAGGGTTGGAAAAAATTCTTTATCTGTAGATACCGAAAGATTTCCTTGGGAGGTATACCATAACGCTTGCTCAGGATTGGGAAAGGGATCAACTTTGTTAATTCAAAGAATTTATGCTTTTGTGTGCAGTCTCGGTCCACCCAGTCTTTGAAGGATTTAGGGGAGACCCACGCCGGGTAGAAGGCCGGGTTTTTAATGAAAGACAGCAGGGGGGTTAAAGGGGACATCAGAAGATATTTATTTTTAGCTTTGTCCCATAGGGATAGCGAATGTTTCATTACGGGGTTATTTATATGCTTCCGTTGTTTTGGGGTGACCCATAATAAATTTGAGGTTAAAATAGGATCACTTTCTATTGCCTCAATGGACACCCACATCGGTGCTTCTCTTGTAGCATGGTATTTAGTCAGGATAGCCAATTGCGCTGCCTGATAGTATTTTGCAAAGTTGGGATAACCAAGCCCCCCTGCTGCCTTCGGAAGGTGTAAAATTTGTGGTTTAATCCTCGGCCTAGAGGGCCCCCAGACAAAGGAGGAGACTCTTTTTTGAATTACCCGTAGGTAATGCGCAGGGACTGGTATGGGGAGTACTCTAAAAAGATATAGAAGTTTAGGCAGTAAGGTCATTTTTATAGCAGAGATTCTTCCAAACCAAGAAAGAGGGAGTTGTGTCCAGGATTTTAGTAAATTCGTTAATTGCTTCAGGAGGGTTGGATAGTTGCATGAATAAAGATCTGAGTTGCAAGCGGATAAATGTATGCCCAGGTATGGGATGCTTTTGACCGGCCATTCAAACGGGAGGCCCACTTTTGCAGCCGTCAGTTCCGTGTGAGAAAGGGAGACATTGAGTGCCAGGCATTTCTTGGGGTTTATTGCCAAGCCAGAGATTGATGTAAAATTGGGAGTAAATTGGGCCCCGACACTTGGGGGGACGAGAGAAACAACAAGATATCATCAGCGTAAAGGCATAATTTATGCTTTACGCCTCCTAACTCAATGCCAAGTACCTTGGGGTCCAGCCTTATCTTTTGTGCCAGTGGCTCTATCAGGAGAGCGAATAGTAATGGGGAAAGCGGGCAACCCTGCCTGGTCCCTCTTTGGACATCAAACATTTCCGACTTATAGCCTGCATATTTCACATACGCTTTCGGGTTTTGGTAAAGTTGCAGGATCCATTTTATAAAGTTAGGGCCAAAGCCCCATTTTAAAAGCGCGAATTCCATATATGACCAAGAGACTGAATCAAATGCCTGTTTGATATCCAAAGAGAGGAAACAGACAGGGATTTTCCTCTTTTTTGCTATGCATGCCAATAGGCTTGCCCTTCTAATGTTATCTCCTGCTTGCCTGTTGGGAATAAAGCCCACCTGGTCCCGATGTATCAAAGTTCCTATTGTACTGTTTAGTCTACCGGCCAATATTTTACCGAGTAGCTTCACGTCCGTGTTTAGCATGGATATCGGGCGATAGTTGTCACATAGGGTCGAGTCAGAATGGGGTTTAGGTATCATGCATATAGTGGCAGTGAGGGATTCCTGCCTAAAGGATTTCTGATTTAATAATTCATTGAAGGCCATCACCATCATGGGGGAGAGTAGATCACCATACGTTTTGTAGTAACGTGCGGTGAATCCATCGGGACCTGGTCTTTTATTCAACTTTAGTTCCCTAATGGCGCTCAGGACATCCTCTTGCGTGATTGGTGCCTCCAGCATCATTTTGTGAGAATCTTTCAGTTGAGGCAGTTGCAAATTGGAAAAGAAGGCATCCGCCTCTTGTTCAGTAAAGGTGCTCGAGTCAGTATATAATTTTTTGAGGTGTGCACTAAATTTTTGCACAATTTTGACTGGGTTGCTAGAAATAGTGCCTCTAGTTGTTTTAAGTTGGATCGGTTTATACTTCTTATTGATAGAATTGAGCGATCTCGCAAGAAGAGTACCTGATTTATTGGCTTTGTTATAAAAGGTATGCCTATTCCTAAGTAACGCCTTATCTGCCGATTCTGTGAGAAATAAGTCTAATTCCGTTCGTGCCTTGTCCAGTCGGGCTTTTGCCGCAGGTGTGTGTGCAATTTGGAAAGCCACAAAGGCTGAATCATGTTCTGCCTCTAATTTATTAAATAACTGTTTCCGCTCCCTTTTAAGGATTCCCAATTGTCTCTGTATTTTCCCTCGTAGTACCGGCTTATGTGCCTCCCAGAGCGTGAGCGCAGAGACATCTGGGGTCGTGTTGAGTGCTATATATTCAGTTAAATTCTGTTCTATTACCGTTCTATAGGATGGGTGTTTAAGGATTACATCAGGTAAGTACCATGTTGGGTCATGTTTTTTGGGAATCATAGAGAATAGGGTGGTAAGAACTGCGTTGTGATCAGACCACGGGATAGGGATGATGTTTGAATCCAGAACTTCTGGTAGCATACCAATCGTTAGGAATATATGGTCAATACGGCTAGACGATTTATGGGGGTTCGAGTAATAGGTATAGCTGCGTTTAGTTGGATTTGTTTCCCTCCATGAATCCACTAAGTTGTATTTTGCCAGCAAGTTGGAAAGATTCCATTTGGTCTGATGTGTTTGGGAAAAAGGTGTTTTGTCAAGGAAAGGGAGGAGTACTTGGTTAGAGTCTCCGCAAATGAGGAGTGACCCAAATTTATGTGCATTTACGACTTGCAGAAGATGCGACATGAACGGTAGAGGGTTTGAATTGGGAGCGTAGTACGATACTACTGTGACTGCATTATCTAGTATATGACCAGTTAAGATAACATATCTGCCTTCTGGATCTAAGATTTCTGACCTAATAGTGAATGGTGTGGATCTATGAAAGGCTATTAGCGTACCTCGTTTTTTGGATTGGGCTGAGGCTGTGTAAACCTGAGGGTATGAGGCATGGAAGAATTTAGGGGTCGTACTCGGGGTGAAATGCGTCTCCTGCAGACATAGGATGTGTGCTTTCTTGGTTTGGAAGTATCTGAATGCCTTAACTCGTTTCTGCGGTATATTTAAACCCTGTACATTCAGGGTTAGTACGTTTAGGGGAGCCATGGTAGCCAAACCTTAGCGTATCTCCTACCTTGAAGTCCCAAGCATCGGTATCCCGAACTAAACCGCACAGACTGGGGAGAAGGAGGGGAGGGGGGGTTCCTGAAAACGATAGCCTTCAAGAAAGAAAAACAAACCATTACTGCAAAGCAAATAGATGCACAATATAATATACTACAAGTATTCAAATCTGGCCCGTGTTCGGAGGGGAGACATCCGAACAGGGGAAAGAGGGCCCGCGTCTGATCCTCGCAAGCAATTGCGGAGTCCAGAGGGGAGCCAATGGTGGCACATGTGGGTTCCGTGTCTTGGAGACCCGCTACCTAAAAAATTTCTTGTAAGAATCCCAGGTGGATACTATTGTACAAGCGATTCTAGATATTTACATGTAAATAGCTGGGTGAGATGTTCTCCCTAGGGAAGACATTTTGCTGTGTATATGGGGGGAGAGCGGAATCCGTGAAACGCCTCACATCGGGCTTTGGGAGTGAGGATTTCCCTTTGCCCCACTCAATACTTAGGGTTGTAATAAGGCAGAACAATCCCTGAAGATGCTCAGTAAGGGTGACCATGATGACCGTAGTCTGGCAGGTGATATGTGTAAAAGGCACTTCAGGGATTTAAAGAAAATTTTTTTTAAAAAAAGAATGAGAGAGGGGATAACTAAGGTGAAAATTACTTGGCAACTGTGCCTACTCATTCTCGATAAGGGGGGGGGGAGCAGTAAGTAGACCTACTGTAGAGGGAATAGGAGCATCCAGTAACTTTTGAGAGGCGGTGCATGACCCTAGGCCCTAGGGTGAATAGATATACCATATACTGGGTAGCAGAAAAACACAAAGAACAACAAAAAGGGTGTTCAACGGAAAGAGTTCAGAGCTGCTGCTCATAAAGCGCAAAGTAACTGCAAATGGTATACTAGTTATTGCACCAAAATGGAAGTAAAATGCTTAAGATCGCAAGTATCAGTCCATTGTGTCTTCTTGCTCCTGCGAATGCTCCACGAATCTGCCACGCTTATGCAATTGTTGGATACCGCTGTCTTGATTTTGCCGTGGCGAGTCATTGCGAGGAGAGTTTGATGCCGATCTTCTACGAGCTGCTGTCGACGCTGGTGAGCTGTCTATTATTTTAAAGTCACTCAGCGCTTGATGAAGTTGTTCTGGGGTTCTACATACGATCTTCGTTCCTTGGTAGGTAAAGCGCAGGGAGAAGGGGAAGCCCCACTGATACCTGATGTGGCGCTGTTGCAGCTCCTGGAGGAGAGGTCTCATTGCTCTTCTCTTATTGATCGTGAGTTGCGAGATATCTGCGAAGATTTGAAACTCATACCCCTGAAAGGTAAGCCTATTTTTCTCCCTGGTGTTTTGCAGGATCAACTCTTTCGTTTTATAAAAATGAAACTTTGCTATGATGTCTCTCGGGGGTCCATCAGGTTTCCTCAGGGTTAGTGCACGGTGGACTCTATCCATTTCCAGCCTGTCAGCCGGAATGCCAGGCAATATTTCCTGACACAGCGCCAACATTGCTCCGTTCAGATCAATGACAGTTTCTGGTATACCTCTAAACCGTAAATTCGACCTCCTGGCTCGGTTTTCAAATTCCTCAAGCTTGTTCTGTAATGTCAAATTCTCTTCCTTAAGATTTTCAATTTCAGAGACGCAATCTTGAGTGAAATTCTCTATTTCGTCTACTTTAGACTCGAGCGCATCTGTGCGACATCCTAGCTCTCTGATTTCCTTTGTGAGTTTGGTTGTAATCTGGTCTGAGGTATTTTGCAGCGCCTTGTGGAGCATTTTTTCAAATTGTTTCATAAGGCTGTTAGGAACTACTGTGCCTTGATTAATTAGTGATGTGTCTTCCTGCTCTATTTCCTCCTCATCACTGTCAGAAGCTATGTTCCTTAGTGAAGCCATTCGTTTAGAGACTTTGGCTGATACTGTCTTTTTAATGCTCCCTGAGGCGAAAGCTTCTGAGGAGATTGGCGCCTTTTTTTGTGCTGCGCTCCTAGGATGCTGAGCGCCGCCTTTGTTAAGTGATTTTCCCTTTCCTTTCGATCCGTTCAGCACCATTGTGGTATCGAAAGATTCCCGCACCCTTCCGACAGCCTTTCCAAATATTTTCGTCGCTGTCACCCGCTCTGTTTCTTCGTTATTCACGGGTCTCTTCCGATCACGGAGCGGAGCTCTAGTCAGGCATTACCGTCCCGCTAGGCGTCCGCGCATGCGCCCCTTGTTACTATTTTTTTAATTTCTGTTTTGATCTCGTTAAGTAATGGAATATAGCTTGCATGATATAAATTTCCTAAGGAAGGTGTTAATTTTTAGACATGTGCACTGCCAAAAAAAAAATTTTTTTTCGTTTGTTATTTTCGTTTTTTTTATTTTTTCGGAAATTCAGGAAATAAAAAAAAAAAAAATCTGTTTTTGTTCCATTCGTTTTTTTTATTTCTTCGGAAATTCGGGAAAATCGAAAAAAAAAATTCAGTTTTATCTGTTTGCTTTTTTCGGAAATTCGGGAAATTCTAAAATACGAAATTCGAAGATTCGGAAATTCTAAAATTCGGAATTCCGAAAATGAAAAAACAAATGAAACGGAAAAAACGAGATTTCCGAAAAAAAAACGAATGAAACGAAAATGAAATTATTATTTTTTCGGTAATTCTAAAAATTCGGAAATGTCCCATTTTCGAATTTTATATTTTCGAACTTTAGATTTTTGAATGTTACAATTTCGAAATTTCGAATTTAATTTTCGAATTTCTTAAATTCCGAATTTCAAAAATTCAGGTTTTTATAATTTTTCAATATTCGAAATTTCGAAAAAAAAAAATCAAATTTGTCATTTTCGAATATTCGAATTTTTGCATTCTCAAAATTCGGAATTAGATTTTTTTATTCGGAATTTCGAAAATTCGAAAACCAAATTTCCATAAATCCGAATTTCCGAAATTTTGGAAAATTCGGAAATGAAAAAAATCGGAGATACAAAAAAAAATTATTCAAAAATTCAGAATTTAGAAAATTCAGATTTTTTTAATTTTAATGAAACATTTTTTATTTTCGAATATTCAAATTTTTTCTTTTTCGAATTTTTCTTTTTCGAATTTTCACATTTCGAATTTTCACATTTCGAATATTCGAATTTTCGAATTTCACAATTTTCGAATTTTTCATTTTCGATTTTCAAAATTTCGATTTTTCGAATTTTTCATTTTCGAATTTTTCATTTTCGAATTTTTCATTTTCGAATTTTCAAATTTCGAATTCAAAATTCGAAATTTCGAAAATTAAAAGTTCTAAAATTAAAAATTCGAAATTGCGAAAATTAAAAATTTGAAATTTCGCATTTTCGAAAAATAAAAAATTCGAAAAATAAATAAAAAAATAAAAAAAATTATTTTTAGAATTTTCAATTTTTTTATTTTTCGAAAATTCGAAATTTCGAATTTTTAATTTTCGCAATTTCGAATTTTTAATTTTAGAAAATTTTCATTTTCGAAATTTCGAATTTTGAATTCGAAATTTCAAAATTCGAAAATGAAAAATTCGAAAAATCGAAATTTTGAAAATCGAAAATGAAAAATTCGAAAATTGAAAAATTGGAAAATTGAAAAATTCGAAAAATTCGAAAATGTGAAAATTCGAAAAAGAAAAAATTCGAAAATTTGAATATTCGAAAATAAAAAAAATTCGAAATTTCGAAAATTCAGAATTTCGAAAATACGAAAATTTGCAGATAAAAAAAATGAAAAAAAATCGTATTTCCGAAAATCCGAATTTCGAAAATTCGGAAATTAAAAAATCCGAAAATTTCGGAAATTCCAAATTTTCGAAAGTACGAAAATTCGGAAATAAAAAATTTTGTTAATACGAAAATTCAGAATTAACGAATTTCCAAATTTTCATTAAAAAACTAATTAGAAACTAAACAAATTGCACATGTATATTAATTTTTATCCCAAAGTTTTTGTTGGTCTGTTTTCCCCATGTAAATGGGAATTCCTTCTGTAAGGCTAGCTCTTCCTTCTTGTCCTTGCCTAACTGTCTGACTTTACAGGGTTGATCTTTAGATTTGAGAGTTCTCCATATTTTTTCAGCTCTTTTATTAGGTTTAGGAGTGTTTTTCTGGGATTGGATATATAGAACAAGACATCATCGGCATATGCCGCTATTTTATGTTCCTCGACTCTGTTCCTCACCCCCTCCTATATCTTTGCTGTTTCATATGGTTGGCAATGACAGCACAAATAAGATGGGTGAGAGTGAGCACCCCTGTCTTGTTCCATTGAACATTTCAAAGGGTGGTGATAGGGTCCCGTTAACCTTCTCTGATGCTGTGGGGTGGTTATATAGTGTTTTGATCTATTGGACCATCTTAGGGCCAATTCCCATGTTCTCTATTGTATTCATCGAAAGTCCCCAGTCTACCCCGTCAAATGCCTTTTCCACCTCTATTGACAGGAGTAGAGCTGGGGACTTTTCACCCCTCAGTTTCTTGCAGTAGGAGTAATATTCTTATCTCGTTGTCTTTGCCTTCCCTACCTGGGATAAACTCAGTTTGATCTGCATGGATCCAATCAGGCATTAGCTCTTTTAGTCTGGTGGATAATACCTTTCAATATAGTTTTGTATCTGCATTTAACAATGCTATTGGTCTATATAGCTAGAGCACAGAGTTGTATATAATAACTGTATTCTAGGCCTGCCATGATTCCTTCCTTATCTGTTTTCCTTCTCTTAGCCCGTTCATATAGGAGCATAGTTTTGGTACTAAATGGTCTTTCTTTTTTTTTTTAACAATCGGTTTTCTTTATTAAAGGATAATTTGCTGAACAAAAGAAACAATGGCTGAATCAGCCAAATCTGACATGACAATACAGTACTCACATATGTAAATTCAACAGTAATCAACAAAGGGTAACATAAGATGCAGTAAAAACATAAAAGATGCATTGAGGGACCAAGTGGAAACTTGTAGCTTGATTCAGCTAGGGGCGCGCATCTTTGCGGCGGCGTAGCATAGCGTATTTACACTAGTTAGCTAGGCAAGTACTGTATTCACAAAGTACTTGCCTGCCAAGTTATGGCGGCGTAGCGTAAATGTGGCCGGCGTAAGCGCGCCTAATTCAAATTAGGCTGAGGGGGCGTGTTTTATGTTAATATGGGTTGACCTGACGTGATTGACGTTTTTTAGGAACAGAGAATGCGCCATCCGTGTACATATCCCAGTGTGCATTGCGGCAAAGTACGCAGCAAGGACCTATTGGTTTCAACGTGGACGTAAATTACGTCCAGCCCTATTCACGGACGAGTTACGCAAACGACGTAAACTTTTCAAATTTCGACGCGGGAACGACAGCCATACTTAACATTACTAGTCCAGCTATTTGATGGAATAACTTTACGCCTGAAAATGCCTTACGTAAACGGCATATCTTTACTGCGACGGGCAAGCGTACGTTCGTGAATAGGCGTATCTAGTGATTTACACATTCTACGCCAAACTCAATGGAAGCGCCACCTAGCGGCCAGCCTAAATATTGCACCCTAAGATACGATGGCGCAAGCCGTCGTATCTTAGCTAGGTTTAAGTGTATCTCTGTTTGAGAATACACTTAAACCTAGGACGGCGCAGATTCTGAGTTAGGTCGGCGTATCTACTAATACGACGGCCTAACTCTTACTGAATCTAGCTATGTATCTCAAGGCTAAAGCCTCGTACATACGGCTGAGAATCCAGTCATAAAAAAACATTGTTTTTTTCGACAGGATTCTTGTCAAGCTTGACGTGATTCTTGTCTAGCTTTCCTTGCTTATACACTGTCAAGACAAAATCTTGTTCTAAAACGCGGTGACGTACAACACGTACGACGGCACTATGAAGGGGAAGTTCGATTCCACTGGCGCCACCCTTGGGGCTGCTTTTGCTCGTGTTACCGCGTGTTAGTAAAAGTTTGTTGAGAGACAATTCGCGATTTTCAGTCTTCGTACTTTGATCGTTTTCTGCGGTTCAGTTTGTGCTTGTGGGTTTGTATCTTGTCTTTCAGGGCGTATTTGTTTTACAGTGCGTTCCTGTACGCTCATTTCTGATTTTCAGGTCGTTTTTCATAGGACTTGCTGTTCTTCAGTGAGTTCTGTTTAGTTTGTTCTGATCAGACGTTCATTTTCTAGCCATGTTGCGGGTACGTTCTTGTACTAGAGTTCGTGCTGTGCAGTCAGTTTGTGTTGGTCTTCTTGTTTTAGACCAAGACAAGTCCATGAACAGGGTGAGGAGGCATTCATGGACCAAGAATTGGTTGCTCCAGAGGGACAAATTCTCTCACATGCCTCTGCTGCGGGAGATCCAGGAGAATAATCCTGATGACTACAGGAATTTTCTTAGGATGTCTTACCCCGTTTTTCAGCATCTTTTGGCTTTGGTGTCCACCCATATCACCAGGCAGGATACCTTTATGCGGGAAGCCATCAGTGCTGAGCAGAGGCTAGTTGCCACGTTATGCTATCTGGCGACTGGGAGAAGCTAGCAGGACTTGAAGTTCACGACAGACATCTCCCCCCAGGCTCTGGGCCTCATAATCCCAGACACCTGTTCAACCATTATACAAGTCCTGCAGGAGGACTATATGAGTGTAAGTTTTCTCCTTTAACCACTTAAGGACCGCCGCATGTACATATACGTTGGCAGAATGGCATGTGAAAGGCGGTCATACTCTGGGGGTGCTCGTCTTGGTGGATACTGCCTGGGGACAAATGGGGCCATAACTTAAGCTATCTGTTCCCGGGGTTGATCTCCAGGTTGCTCTGGGAGAAAATGAAAAACTCCCCCCTTCGTGGCAAAAGCTCTGCATACTGCCCTTTTTTAACCTCTTCCATAAACTTAGTTGCATCATATGTAGTCCAATCTGGGTCCATTATCTTTAACAGCTGTACTATCTTTTGGTCAGCATTTGCACAAGTAACATTGACAAAGAGTTCATCATTAATTAACCCAGTTGCCTTGTATAGGATGTGCATTCTTTTAACAAAACTGTAAAAGTTTTCTGATCCTGTCTGTTTACATGACATCATATTTTGGACACTCGACTGGTTCCTATAGTGCTTCTGCCAGTGAGTCCCTACCGAGGTCCAAAAAACTTTCCACCCTCCCTCTGCTACATATGGGTCAGCTGTGTCAAATAAACCTTTGACACTAACTGGAGTTATGGGATCGGGATCCACAGCTTGTATGATTATCTGGAAATCTTCCAAGCTCATCCTTGATCCTTCCAGATGTCTGTCCAGAAAAATGGCTGCCTCCATGGGGTGTTTATCTGGCTTTGGGCATGGATCCCTAATGTCCTTAATTGTCCCCAAGGGAAGGGGTATCTGGATTTCAGATGTCCCTATAGTAATTAAGGGAAAGAGTTTTTCAGGTTCTATTTCCTCATCACTACCGGAGGATTTGCCTGCATGTGTGGCTAGTTCATTCCCTTTACTGTCTTGTTCCTTTGTTTTGGACCTAGTATTAGGGGGGGCTCCTTCCCTGCCTCTTGTAGTTTCACATCCTTTTTTGCATGTTTCAATTTCTTTTTCTCTGCCTGTACTAACTCATTTAATCTCCTGGTCTCTTCCATTTGTAGGGTTCGTTTTTTTTTTTTTCATTCTCTATTTCCATCTTTTGTTGCCGGACACTTGCTAAGTGTTCGTCACTTTCCCTTTTTTCCTGTATCCTATCCTTCCCTTCTCTCTGCGCTCCATGTCCTCCTTATCTTGCACTTCTAGTCTCTCCTTCTCTGCGCAAGCTGCTACTGTGACGGTATTGGTATGATATCCCCGTCAACGTTCCCTTCTTCCCATAACGAAAATCACCCCAATATTCCACGAGGAGGGATATCCCTGGAGTCGCCCAGAAAGCCACACATAAAACACCTGTTACCTGTAACCAACAGCATTAAGTTAGCAGGGAGAGCATTAGACTGAAGCATATAGGCAATTGCATCACAATGGCCCCCCCTTTTCTCCCTGCTCCGGCAAACCCGGTTGGACCTTCCCTGGTCCAGTAGGGTTGACGGGTTCAGAGCTTTTAGTCCGAGGTTAACTCCGTTTGGCGTGACTGACCTCCCTTGGCAACTGCTTCAGACTCAGGTATGCCACCGGGTCTTCAGATCACACGTCGGTCAGTCCCCAAGTCTTTGTGCGATCTGCAAAGTCACCAGAAGTCAGTGTGAAGATGGCGAATGGGTCTGTGCGCCGCCATCTAGGTGTCCCGCTATGGGAGGGGCAGGTTATGGCTCTGAAGTGACAATCACAGGAGATTCATAAAAAGAAAAAGTTATATTTGTTGAAGTGCTGTAGCACTGGTGCTCAGAGTCCGGGGGGGGGGGGGGAGAGAGGGGACTCAGAGCCCCATAAGGTCAGCCACCCCCTGCTCCCTCCGCAGCCGCCGGTTCTCCTCTTTGAGCTTTTCCAGCTCCATCTCCAGTTCATGGAGCCTGGGGGGGTCAGCCCGCTGTGACCTCAGGTGGTTGTTCTCCTCCTCCATGCGGCTTATGCACTCCTCCAGCTCTATGTACTCACGGATCAGATCCTGCTTGCTCATGTCCTGCAGGCTTTCAACGTGGTCCTTCATCATCAGGAACTGGGTGGTGGTGTAAGGGGCCACCGGTGGGCCCTTGGCGAACATCTCGGCCCGCATCTGGGGCGCCCGCTGCGATTCCATCTCCTCCAGTCGCTTCTTCTCCTCCCAGGTCCGCTGGTTATATGACTTCCAGGACCTCTTCTTCTTGGAGGGTAGCTGGCGGTGCCTCTTTCTGCCCAGCTCCCTCCAAGGCCCCTCCGGCTCATGGCTGTCGCCCATGACCAGCTGACAATGGTGTTCCCTGTTGTCCGTAATAACAGATTGTACCATGAGGGCTTCGTAAGGGGTGCCCAATGGTTCTTCCTGACCCAGCTCCTGGGGATCCCAAGCCGAGTCTACACAATGGGCTGCTGCTGGTGGGCGGTACCCAGGTTGAGACCAATTTGACCTGGTGTTGTCATTCATGGGGCAATTCTGCTTGAAGTGACCCAACTGTTTGCACCGGAAGCAGCGTTGTTCGTTGTCCTCCTGGCGTGGGTAGCGAGGGCTATATGTCATCGGTCTGTTAGGCGGTTGGTATCTAGCGGCTGGTGGGTGTGAGGGCGCCATTGGTTGTGGGGGTTGTACCCGTGGTGTGACCTGGTTTGTCTTGCGAGTATCCGCATATTCATCCGCCAACTTCGCGGCCTCTGGTAGAGTCATGGGCCTGCGATCTCTCACCCAATCCTTGACGTCCGTCTGGATGTGATTGTAAAATTGCTCCAGGAGCATTAGTTGCAAAATGTCCTCTGCGGTGGTGGCCTGGCTGCTGTTAGCCCAGTTAGAGGCCGACCGGGACAATTGGCATGCCCATTCCGCATAAGAGTCTTTCGTGGTTTTGCGTGAGTCCCTGAACTTCTGTCGGTGGGACTCTGGGGTTACTGCATAACGAGCCAGGAGCACTTCTTTAACCCTGGCGTAGCTATGGATATCCTGATCTGGCACGGTCCGGAAAGCATCAGAAGCTTTGCCTGACAGTTTGCCTGACAATATTGAAACCCAGTCTCCTCTAGCTATTCGGTGCAGGTTACATTGTCGCTCAAAATCCGCCAGGAAGTTATCAATCTCACAGTCCTTTTCATCAAAAGCTTTAAAAGCGCTAAACGGAATCTTCCTTGCGTCTGCTGTGCTGTACTCACTGTTCGTAGAAGGTGCGGCTGCTTGTTGGACTGCTGCCAGTTTTAACTGTAGCTCTGCGTCCCTTATTTGTTTATCCTTCTGTAGTTCTGTGTCCCTTATTTGTTTATCCTCCTGTAGCTCTGCGTCTCTTATTTGTTTATCCTTCTGTAGCTCTGCGTTTACTAACATGTCCATCACTTTCAGTACCACATCTGGCGTTGGGTTCGGGCCGAACCACGCTAGCTTCTCTCTCATTAGCTTGTTGGCTGGCGATTCCTCCTCCTGAATCACTGGTGTCTCCATCTCTTGTACTGCTGGCGTTGCTGCAATCCCGTCCTCCTGGTCTAGCTCCATTGATTCTGCTATGATGACCCGCTTGGTTTTGTTGCTAGCAATCCTTCCACGAACTTCCAGTAGTTCTTCCAGTGTCTGCTTGGAATCCGGGTGTGAAGGGGAATAGAAGGGAAAAATCCCACTGCTACCAACCAATTGTGACGGTATTGGTATGATATCCCCGTCAACGTTCCCTTCTTCCCATAACGAAAATCACCCCAATATTCCACGAGGAGGGATATCCCTGGAGTCGCCCAGAAAGCCACACATAAAACACCTGTTACCTGTAACCAACAGCATTAAGTTAGCAGGGAGAGCATTAGACTGAAGCATATAGGCAATTGCATCACAGCTACTCTGTCAAGTTCTTGTTTTAGCCTCCCCTCCTCCCCCCTCTGCTTTTTAATTACATCCCCCCAGTAGCTGTTTTTCTCTTGTTTCCCATTC
Source organism: Rana temporaria (assembly GCF_905171775.1). Lineage (NCBI taxonomy): Eukaryota > Metazoa > Chordata > Amphibia > Anura > Ranidae > Rana > Rana temporaria. Next base: position 94,501,870 of record NC_053500.1, on the reverse strand, counting down.
CCACTGTATTTTCTGCTCATCCTCCGCTGCTAGATATAAGACTGTTGCCAAAGTGCTGCTGTCTAAAGGGGGGTACAAAGGGGGAACAGGGTTTGGTAACTTATCCTCCTATACAAACACATACGGGGGTGGTGGAGGTGGTGGCAACGGAGTGGAGGGAGGCGGGGGCGGAGGTGGGGGGACGAGCGGTGGCAGTGGGAGAGGGAAATCGTGTTCAGTAGAAACCAGTAATAAAGATTTCTCTTTTGCAGGGGATGGAGTGGGAAACTTCCTTTTATACTCTTTCATTGCCTTATTCCACATTTTACATTTCTTCATATATTCTTCATCATGGGTACCTGGGGGATAGTTGTGTTTTTTGTGCATTCCACAAATTCTCTGAACCTCCTCCCATTGCTCCTCGGAGCAGGGTCCTGAGGGGCCCATACCCAGTATGTGTAGTTGGTGTGCTCGGTCCTGAACATTAGACCAGAATGGATTAAACACAACTATTTCCCTGTGTACCCTTAACAAACTCTATGGGGGAAGGTTGGTCCGGCTAACCTACGGCCCGTCCTTTCCCATCACACCACCCATTGTAAGCCAAAGTCCGAGGATGTCAGGGTCCTCAAAGAATTAGGACAAACAGCGCAGAGTTCCCTGTGGTTGTTGTTTATAATTTGCACTATTTCTCCAGGGGTAGACCCAAGAGAGAATCCTCCAAAGTTATGCAAATTGTATCTCAGGGATTGATGACCCAATGGCTCATCCCTGAAATACGGTCCTTTTCCCAATTTGTTATAATATCCTCCCGGAACAGTGGCTACCAATCGGAATGTGTTCAAACATATATATATATATTTTTTTTAAGCAGTTATCACATTTAGATGTCTTACATGTATATACTTTCAATCATATATAACAACCCTTAAGAACATATAAACATATAAACAATGGCCAATCAAGAAAGAAATCGTGATTATATAACCTCTAAGGCCCCATACACACGATAGAATCCATCCGCTGAAAAATCCCAGCCAATGGGTTTCAGCGGATAGATCCTATGGTGTGTACACTCCAGCGGATCTGTTTCCGCGGATATTTATCCCCTGGGATGGATTTCCAGCGGATAAATATTTGATGACATGCTATCAAATCTATCCGCTGGAATCCATCCCAACGGATGCATCCGCTGGTCTGTACAGACTCACCGGATCCATCCGTCCGAAGGGATCCCCTGCATGCGTCGTAATGATTCGACGCATGCGTGGAATTCCTTATATGACAGCGTCGCGCACGTCGCCGCGTCATAATCGCGGCAACGGCGCGACACGTCATCGCCAGAGGATTTCGGCGCGGATTTCGATTCGATGGTGAGTACACTCCATCGCATGGAAATCCGCGCAAATCCTCGAGAGGATTTATCCGTGGATACGGTCCGCTGGACCGTATGCGCGGATAAATCCTCTCGTGTGTATGGGGCCTTAGAGTTTCCATACATCCGTCCTTTATTGTGGGAGACAATAATAGCACTCTCACCCCCTACTCTAGTCCGGCCATCCAAGCGGGACAATATCTATCTTAAACCAAGTCCGGTCAACCTAGAGGGACAATATCTATCTTAAACTAAGTCCGGCCAACCTAGCGGGACAATATCTATCTTAAACTAAGTTAGGAAGGAGTCATTCCCCAGACTGGTGTTTAAGGCTAGGAAACTCCACAAAGGGGGCTGAAGTCTGCCACAAAGCCAAAGTTAACTTCTCAATGACTTCAAGTACAAGCTCTCCTTTTCACACTTCATAATCTGCCCTTAACACCACTCTGATGAATTTTCTTAACTCCAGTTCCACTACCCCAGTAGGAAAGTTATTATTAAGTCTAACTTTCTCCAGTTTTTCTGATGAAATGATGACAGTATTTAACAAACGACCCTTAGCTTTAAGAAACAGTATCTACATCTGTTGTGGGAAAACCTGCCACCCCTGGATTCCCACTGAACCTCAGGGATGGTGTTATCTTGCATCCTTAGTTCCCATCATGGGCGTAGTAGGTGGTAAAGAGGGAAGACATCTCCTTGAAGCTAGTATGCATCCCAGGTACCCCCTCAAAAAATCGCAAAAAAAGGGAATTATTTTTTGAAAAAGATATGGCATGGGCATGGTTTCCCTCATGGAGCGGGTGGGGAATTGACTTAATGAAAAGGTTAAATAATTACACTGGTATCATTGATGAAATAATGGAAAATAATTCTGATGATATTACTAAATTGAATGAAGAACTTAGAGCAATTGGGAAACAATTAGAATTACACGAGTTGGCCATAGAATCCATGAGTGCTGCACTCATGGGTCTGTGTGAGGTCACTGAGGACTATGAGTGCTGCACTTAACACATAACACATCTGTTGAAGTGCCTGATTATTATGACATAATCGCGCAACATAGAAAGGAAGTAAATAAATTACAACAGGATGCAAGGGATATTGCTAAGACATACAGCCCATTTGGTGGAGGAGATTTTGGTTTAAAGGGAATCTTCTCCGGGTTGAAAGATATTGTGATGATTATTATAATGATATTGATTTGCACTTTTGTTATATATCTGCTCATATAACCCTTTGCGCTATTGGAAAATTGACAAAACCCTGTCCCAAAAGGGGTGAGAGTGTCAGCATGGCGATGTTGACCATAGAGCCGACGGAATCAAAGGAGGGGTTGAAAGGCGGTTAGAGTTCCCCCATATGTATTGATAGGCTAATAGTTCCCCTGTACTAATAACGCATTATAAGGCTTGTTAGAGTTCCCCCTTAGTGATAAATGCGTGTATGTTTATATACTCTTTTATTCAGAGCTTTTAGGACAAGTTACATAGAAACAACCTTGCCATTTTGTTATTATGTTCTAGATGAAGAATGAAAAACATTAAGATTAACTGCAGTAGAAATGAGATAAGCAGGGCACAAAGAGGGGATTGCTGTATTCTATGCACGTAGTATAATTGTGACGAATATTACTTGTATAACCTAATTATTTACATATGATTGGCTGGGACTAGAGCGTCCCTTCTTGTATGATTTAATTATGTACAAGTACGCAGGAGAAATAAAATCAGTCTTGGACATACCATGTGTGCGTGTGTTTCTGACTGGCAATGCATTGCGGACTTTCCATACATTCAGAATATCCTTAAACCCGGGTCTAGTTGAACTAGTTGCCTAACAGAATGTACAGGCACATTCACATACCTGTACATGTCTGCCTTCCCGCCGGTCGGCTGTCCAGTTTGCTGTGGGAGCGATCCAGGATGAGGGGGCGGCCATTGGTTTCTGGCCACCCCCTCGCGATCGCTCCCAGCGAATCAGATGCTTCCTCTTCCTGTATAATGTAAACACAGGCAGAGGAAGTGATGTCACGCTCCACGAGGCGGTCTTTTTGACCGAAGCTCGTGGAGTGAAGACATCTAACGTGAGTTGCACCATACTACACTAACACCAGTACACATAGGCACACTTTTCAACCCCCAGATCACCCCTGATCACCTCCCCAGCCCCCAGTCACAGTGTCACTGATTGCAGTGATCAATTATTTACTGATCACTGCATTTAGTGTCATTTGTGACTGTAAAAAGTGTTAGGGATATTAGCTTTAGGCCCCTTTAGGTCCAGGGTAGCCCCCTACCCCCCAATAAAGGTTTAACCCCTTGATCGCCCCCCCAGTTAACCCTTTCACCCGCATCGCCAGTGTCACTAAGCGATCAATTTTCTGATCGCTGTATTAGTGTCGCTGGTGCCGCTAGGTATCCAGTTATTTTTTTATGTTCGCCGCCAGGTTTTTATAGCGTCAGGTACCCCCATATATTTTCTAATAAAGGTTTTAACCCCCTGATTGCCCCCTAGTTAACCCTTTCACCAGTGATTGATGTGGATTAATTATTTTCCCTGACACAATTTCTCAGGGAGGAACCCATCCTGCCGTTTGATTCAAATTAATAAGGTGAAATATGTGGACCAGACAAAAAGATTCACATGCTTACCTTCCAACGTTCAACAGCCAAGAGAGAGCCTGAGCTATGGCCCCCACAGCTTTATTAAAAGCATAGAATCACAATACATACATTGATTGGTTCACATCATACAGACACACCCACTCTACCCTCCTACCCTGTGTGGCTTGTCCTTGGCATGAAGCTTCTCATTGGTCAGTTCATATAAGGGATGGTTTCTTCTCACAAGTCCATTCCTGGGAAAGCTGCACACACACATCCTCTTTATAAGTCCACGTGACATAAAAGTTCTCTCAGTAAAGTAGACAAGGGGGGAGGGGTGACTTCCTCTTCCATACAGAGCAAGGAACGAGAAGGGGGTTTTGGAATAAAAGCCATCTAGGAATGCAGTGGGGGGGGGCCGGAGGACACATTTGAAAGATGAGAATCAGAAGGAGAAAATGTAAGCTGAACTCTCCTTTATCCCTTTTGTATATCCATCCAAGTTGAAATATACTTAAAAAAAACATATCTGACAAATCTTATCAAGGAAAATAAGCAGTATTGATCATTCCCATACATATATATGCATAATGCGTATAAAAACAAATAAACAGTATAAGGAATATAGAAAGAGAAACATTTCAGTGATTCTAATAAAATAATTCAAAAATTAGTGTTAACATAAAATAGGCATATTATTATAATCTATCACATGATCACCGTATAAGTGTCACTGGTGACGCTGGTTAGCCAGTTAGTTATTTAGGTTTGCCACCGGGTTTTTATATAGCGTCAGGTACCCCCATATATTACCTAATAAACGTTTTAACCCCCTGATTGCCCCCTAGTTAACCCTTTCACCAGTGATCACCGTATAAGTGTTAGGGTGACGCTGGTTAGTTAGTTTGCTGTTTATAGCATCAGGGCACCCACCGTATATAACCCAATAAAGGTTTAACCCCCTGATCGCCCGGCGGGTGATATCAATCAAATTTTAGTGTCAGACAGGGTCTGCGTCGCCCCAGGCAGTGTTAGGTTAGTGCCAGTAATGCTTACACCCACGCGCAAAGCATACACCCCCCTTAGTGGTATAGTATCTGAACAGATTAATATCTGATCTGATCAGATCTATACTAGCGTAACCAGCAGTTTAGGGTTCCCAAAAACGCATTGTTAGCGGGATCAGCCCAGATACCCCCTAGCACCTGCGTTTTGCCCCTCCGCCCAGCCCAGCCTAGCCCACCCAAGTGCAGTATCGATCGATCACTGTCACTTACTGGGCTATTAATATTCCTGGCTATGCTCTCTTTCGGAAAGACAGGGTAAGAAGGAAAGGTGGAGGGGTCTGTCTCTATGTGAGAAGTGACCTCAAAGCAAGCGTGAAAGAGAACCTGGTTGATGGAGAGTGTGATGAGGCTGAAGCATTATGGGTGGAACTGCATACAGATGTGCGTAGTTCAAAATTAATCATTGGAGTTTGTTATAAACCACCCAATGTTAATGAGGAGGTGGAGACTCAGCTCCTTGCACAGATGGAAAGGGCTGGGACGGTGATAATAATGGGGGATTTTAACTACCCAGAAATTGACTGGATTAATGGCACTTCTGGGACAGTTAAAGGACAAAAATTTAAAAACCTATTGCAGGACAATTTTATGGTGCAGTTTATTGAGGCCCCAACTAGGAATGATGCTCTGTTGGACCTGATAATCTCAAACCATGCAGAGCTTATTACTAATGTTCAGATAAAGGAACACCTGGGTAGCAGTGATCATAACATGATTTAATTTAATGTTAACTATAAGCAGGAAATATTAAAACACTAAATTTTAAGAGAGCAAATTTTCCAAGGATGAGGGCTGCTCTCCAGGACTTGGACTGGGAGGGACTATTGGCACCGATGAACACAGAACAGAAATGGGAATTCTTCAAAAAGACTGTGTGGAACCTCACTGCAAAGTATGTTCCCATGGGCAATAAGTTTAAAAGGCTAAAAATAAAACCTATGTGGCTCACGGTCAAAGTTAAAAAAGCTATAAACAATAAGAAAGTAGCTTTTAAAAAAATATAAATATGAAGGAACACTAGTGTTGTTTAAATGTTACAAAGAATATAACAGGATATGTAAAAAGGAAATCAAGGATGCAAAATTCTAAATGAACGACAGATTGCAAAAGATAGTAGGACAAACCCCCAAAAATTCTTCAAATATATTAATAGTAAAAAGGTGAAGTCCGAGCATGTAGGTCACTTACAAAATAATCTAGAGAGGGTGACTGGGGACAAAGAGAAGGCAAATTTATTAAATGCTTTCTTCAGCTCTGTGTATACAATGGAGCATGGGGGAGCTCATGTCCAAAATGGGGGTGGGAGTGACACAGCCCCAAATCCACAATGGCTCAAAAGTGATATGGTCCAGAAATATTTAGACAGAATAAAGGTGGATAAAGCACCTGGACCAGATGGCATTCACCCACGGATCCTAGGTGAGTTGAGCTCTGTCATTTCAAAGCCACTGTATCTAATATTTAGGGACTCATTAATGACAGGAATAGTACCACTGGATTGGCGCAGGGCCAATGTGGTGCCCATATTTAAAAAGGGAACAAAGTCTTTACCAAGTAACTATAGACCTGTTAGTCTAACTTCAATAGTTGGGAAGATACTGGAACGTTTAATAAAAGACCACATGGATGAGTTCTTGCTGGAAAAAAACTATTTAAGCAGCAGACAGCATGGATTCATGAAAGACAGAAGTTGTCAGACAAACCTGATTTCCTTTTATGAAGAGGTAAGTAAAACCCTGGACAGAGGCGTGGCTGTGGACGTGATATATTTGGATTTTGCAAAAGCGTTCGATACAGTTCCCCACACACGGCTCATGTGTAAGGTAAGGTCTACAGGATTGGATATATCAGTTTGTAAATGGATAGAAAACTGGCTGAAAGACAGAATTCAGAGAGTCGTGGTTAATGATTCTTACTCTGAATGGTCCAATGTTATCAGTGGTGTACCCCAAGGTTCAGTGCTGGGACCCTTACTTTTCAATATATTTATAAATGATATTGGGTCTGAGATCAAAAGTAACATTTCTGTCTTTGCAGATGACACCAAGCTATGCAGTGGAATAACATCCTTGCAGGATGTCACCAATTTACAAGCCGACCTCAATGCTCTGTCTAATTGGGTGACTGAGTGGCAGATGAGGTTTAATGTTGATAAATGTAAAGTTATGCACTTAGGGACTAAGAATATGCATGCATCATACATGCTAAGGGGAGTACAACTGGGGGATCTGTAATGGAGAAGGATCTGGGGGTCTTGGTAGATCATAAGCTCAATAATAACATGCAATGCCAAGCTGCGGTTTCCAAAGCGAGCAAAGTCCTTTCTTGTATTAAGAGAGGTATGGACTCCAGAGACAGAGATATAATTTTGCCCCTGTACAAATCATTAGTAAGACCTCATCTGGAATATGCAGTTCAGTTTTGGGCACCAGTTCTCAAAAAGGATATCAGGGAACTGGAGAAAGTGCAGAGAAGGGCAACCAAACTGATAAGAGGCATGGAGGAGCTCAGCTATGAGGAAAGATTAGAGGAACTGAATTTATTCACTCTTGAGAAGAGGAGAATTAGGGGGGATATAATCAACATGTACAAATATATAAGAGGTCCATACAGTGGACTTGGTGTTGAGTTATTCACTTTACGGTCAACACTGAGGACAAGAGGGCACTCTTTACGTCTAGAGGAAAAGAGATTTCACCTCCAAATACGGAAAGGTTTTTTCACAGTAAGAGCTGTGAAAATGTGGAACAGACTCCCTCCAGAGGTGGTTCTGGCCAGCTCAGTAGATTGCTTTAAGAAAGGCCTGCATACTTTCCTAAATGTACATAAAATAACTGAGTACTAAGATTTGTAGGTAAAGTTGATCCAGGGTAAATCCGATTGCCTCTCGGGGGATCAGGAAGGAATTTTTTCCCCTGCTGTAGCAAATTGGATCATGCTCTGCTGTTTTTTTTTGCCTTCCTCTGGATCAACTGTGGGTATGGAGTTTCGTGTATGGGATTGTACTGTGTTTTTTATTTTGTTTGTTTATTTTTTGTGGTTGAACTGGATGGACTTGTGTCTTTTTTCAGCCTGACTAACTATGTAACTATGTAACTATGTAACTTACAAAACACCACACACATAACTGCAGCGTTCGCAGAGACAGGCCTGATCCCTGCGATCACTAACAGTTTTTTTTTAAGAGTTTTCTACATTTGCTGACAGATCAGGTGCTTTGTTACCTGTGAATACTTACTAGTGTACCACAAAATTTAGAGCCAAAAATGGCAAAGCGAATGTACACTAGTAAAGAGTTTCTGAGCATGACAGATAGTGAAGAGGAGGTCACGCATCTGTCAGATTCTGACTCAGAATACATCCCTGTAGAAGACAGCGGCTCTATGTCAGATAGCTCTGTCGATGAAAGGTGAGGTCCCTGCTAAAGGTAGGCATACCCAACTCCATTCTGATGTTGTTGAGGCGCAAGAACCGCAGGACCCTCGTATAAAGCAGAGAGCCAGTACTAGCGCTGCTATTCCTTCTGGTGAACTGGCAAGCACCAGCAGCCTAGTACACCCTGGTCATTCATCCAGCACTGCAGTATCACGTGGTGACGTGGCGAGTCCCATAAGTGCGAGGTGGCAAGCACAAGTAGTGTCCCGCTGCCATTAAGAAGAAGACAAAGACAGGCCCATCGTGCCCATAGTGCCTGTAACAGGAGTGACTTTTGGGCACAGATTGAGCCAGGAGATGGGGGACACATGTTGGATTGTTTTGGCGTGGACAGTGATCTACAGTATATTCCTTAATGCCTGCAAAGAATATTCTATGACTCATCTCTCTGTGAAGACTGTTAACATGTTAAATAAGGCTGGCTCTTGAAAGGCCTTTAATTGTGTGATAACACTGTTTAAAGCCTATTGATGCTCAGAGGTGTGAATAGGTGTCAAGCTGTATGCAGAGACAGAACGTCTGCCTAGGGATGTGGATTGAGAAGAGATCATTGTGTGATGGTGTTTTGTTTGAGTTACAGTGCCCTTCCTGCAGAATTCGCCTATCCTGATTGGGTACCCACCACTTCTGCAAAACCCGTACTTTCCACATTCACTGGCCAACCCGGTATTCAGGTGGAAACAGCTGATTTTACGTCACTTGATTTTTATTCGCTGTTTTTCACAGAAGATTTTCGCATGAAAAAAAGATTATAATGTCAATTACAAGGACCATCAACATACTGGTATGTTGCTGGACTTTGAATGGTTATACCAGAATGATGCCTGCGGGTAGGGATGAGCTTTGTGTTCGACTCGAACGTATGTTCGACTCGAACATCGTCTGTTCGCACGTTCGTCGAATTTCGAACAAAACGGGTCGTTTGTGCCAAATTCGAGTGACGCGCGTCCGCCCATAATTCATTGTGGCGTTGCGCGCTGATGATTGGTCAAGCATGCACCATGACCCTGCATGCTTGGCCAATCACAAGGCGCAAAAAACGAAGAACAATAATTGGCCAAAGCCAGGGTGGCTTTGTCCAATTATGGCTCGGGGGGTTTAGTACACGCCCCACACTATATAAGGCTGCTTGCAAGGCGGCCTCGTGTAGTGTGTTCTGGCTTTGTTAAAGACAAGTCAGACAGACAGTCAGTTAGAGAGAGAGAGAGAGAGAGAGATAGATAGAGACACAGGGCCAGATCCACAAAAGGGATACGCAGGCGTATCTGCTGATACGCCGTCGTATCCCTGTTTCTATCTATGCGGCTGATTCATAGAATCAGTTACGCATAGATATCCCTAAGATCCGACATGTGTAATTGTTTTACACTGTCGGATCTTAGGATGCAGTACCGCGGCCGCCGCTGGGGGGAGTTTGTGTCGTAAACCAGCGTCGGGTATGCAAATTAGGAGTTACGGCGATCCACGGCGGTTTTTCGCGTTTGCTACGTCGCCGCTAGTATAGTTTCCCGTCACAAATTTACACTTTTTTTTGCTGCCCTAACTTTAGTCAGCAAGTGTATTGCTGTCTAAAGTATGGCCGTCGTTCCCGCCTCGAAATTTAAAAATCAACGTCGTTTGCGTAAGCCATCCGGGATAACGGTATTACGCTACGCGCGTCGCCGTTCTAAAAAATGACGTCACGGCGTGCAAAGCACGGCGGGAGTTCGGAAACAGAGCATGCACAGTACGTCCGGCGTGGGAGCGCGCCTAATTTAAATGGGACTCGCCCCATTTGAATTGGCCCGCCCTGCGCCGGCCGGATTTAGGATACACCGCCGCAAATTTCCAGGTAAGTGCTTTGTGGATCGGGCACTAACTTGGAAAAATTGCGGCGGTGTAACTTAAATCCGAAAAGTTAAGTTGCGCCCGGGCTTCGTGGATCTGGCCCACAGTGTCTTTTCTACCAGATAAATAGATAGATAGATAGATAGATAGATAGATAGATAGATAGATAGATAGATAGATAGATAGAGCAGGAAGGCTAGTCAGTATAGTTAAATTTGCAGTGTGTAGAGGATATATACACATCGGGCCAGATTCACAAAGCACTTGCGCCGACTTAACTCGAAATGCGCGGCGTAATTGAAAGATGCGCCGCACGTATTTTTGCGCCTGATCCTCAAAACGAGTTACGCCTGAAATTCATTTTTTTCCGTCCTACCTAAAAAAATTACACCGGCACTTCTTCGAGCGCAAAATACGCTAGACACACCGCTGTTTTGATAGGCAAAGATGCAAATGAGGGAGATAAGGCGATCCACAAAATTAAGTGTGTGCGGCGTAGATTACGCCCTGTGCGCTTCTGTTAGTTTCATGGTGTAAAATTACACTTTATAAAAGCAGCCCTAACTTTACACCTGCCGTGTAAATGTCAGCTAAAGCAACACCATTAGGGAAGAGCTGAGCACACACACTTGCAGGACAACAATCTGTATGCCAACATGCCAGGGGCATCCATGCGCATAGCTAGACTAGTGACTTTAGTAACCGAGGGTACCCCCTCTTCTGAGGGAACAGCAGTCAGGAGACGCCTCGCAGAATGCATCTTTGCACAGTAAACACACACATTAATCATGGCACAATGAGAATGCATGAATGCACACCCACTGTGGTCCCTAGCACAGACACATCACATGCACATCTAATTGGATTAGATCCAAGTACCCCCCAATGGTACTTGGGAGCAGTAACGCCACGGCTCCAATTATGTCACTGTGCATTCATACACCTTTCACACGGTCTTGCGTACATCTGGATGGCGGGTCCCCCAGTCAAGCTAGGCTCAGGCTTCCGGCCAAACAGTGGAGTTCACTCTCTCCACCGTTTTGCGCAGGAGAGAAAGCTGGTCCAGAGAGAGAGAAAAAGCGCCACTCCCCGCCCTTAAGTAACCTCCAATGGCCTGAGCGAAAACGTCACATCCTTCTAGGTGGCAAAGCATTGCGGGAAATGTAGTCCTTTTCTCCGAAGAGTCTATGTAGTCTGTGTCTCCTGCTACTAGTAGCCCCGCAATGCATAACTTCCTGACAATTGTTCAACTTATGTACAATCTTGAATACAAGTCCAGCGGGGATGACCTGTCTTTAAACTCTAACAGGGGAAGGCCCGCTACACCTCCATTGGCTGCCCATAAAGGACAGAGTCACTTTCAAGGCCTTATGCATAACGCACAAATGTGTACACGGAAGCGTGCCCCTATATTTAAGTGAGAAAATAAAACAACAAAACCCAAATCGAGTTCATAGATGAACTAACCAAAGATTATTACAAATTCCCAAAGCCCGATTTAAGATCAAAGGAGAACGTTGTTTTTCAGTTCAAGGACCTCGACTATGGAACGCTTTACCAACTAATATCCGAATGGAAATTGATCACCTGGCCTTCAGAAAAAAACTAAAGACCCATCTATTCTGAGGGTTAAACTGAAGGAAAATGGATGCCAAGCGCCTTGAGGCGATTCAGTTCGCATTTGTAGCGCTATATAAGTAATTCACTCACTCACTATCACACAAGCCGGTCTAGGGGGGCGGGACCGTGTTACAGCATTATCGCCGAACACAGATCCAGGCAGACCAGCCAGCTCAATGATGATACACAGCCAGGAGATGTCATGCCCGTCGTACAGCCCGCCCGAGGTGTTTAATAGGAGGATCGCATATAGGCTGCATATAGAGGAAACTAGCTTTCTATATTCCACCATACAGCCGCTGAATGCTTGCAGGAGGGAGAGGAGGATAATCAAGCATTCAGCGCCTGTATGGAGGAATATAGACAGCTCAATTCCTCTATATGCAGCCCCCTGTCTCTCCTCCTATCAGGTTCTCCTTGAAGCTTCCCCCCCAGTGTTCTCCTCTACCACACTCCCCAGCCCCCCCCACTGTTCTCTCTACCCCCGTTATTTTTGCCCCCCCTGATCTCCCCATCCGTCTCCAGCCACTATCGCAGTGGTGTTCTTCCCCCCCTCCCAGTGCTCTACACCCCTGTTCTCCCCCCCAGTGCTCTCCACCCCTGTTCTCCCCCCAGTGCTCTCCACCCCTGTTCTCCACCCCTGTACCCCCCCAGTGCTCTCCACCCCTGTTCTCTCCCCCCCCCACCCCCCAGTGCTCTCCACCCTTGTCCCCCCCAGTGCTCCCCATCCCTGTTCTTTCTGGCCCCCCGGTGCTCTCAAGCTCCACCCATCACTCTCCAGCCCCCCAGTGCTTTCAATCCTTGTTCTTTTTGACTCCCCCTCCAGTGCTCTCAAGCTCCCCCCCCAGCACTCCAACTTCCCAGCTGCTTACCCCAGATCCCGCTGGAACCTGCCCTGTGACTACCAGGGCGCAAGCCCGCCGAGCTGGACAGACGCACTCCGAGGAACCACAGGTAGGAACCGAAACCCCCGTAGTATGCCCTGACCCTATCCCCTTCTGGGGCACTCCACAAGACTTTGGCCAAGCCCAGCAGTCAGATCCCACCTTAGCAGGTTACAGAAAGGCCGTAGGTACCCCTAAGGAAGGTAATGCTCAAGAGAACTTCCACTGGGACAAGGGACTGCTATATAGGGTCACAGGGGGAGTGGGAAGTGGGGCAGCCCAAGTTATAAAAAGGCAGCTAGTTGTACCCCACAAATACAGAGCAGAGCTTCTATAGCTCAGCCATGATATCCTGCTAGCCAGACATCTGGGTATCAAGAAAACGAAGGACCGCCTTACCCAGACGTTCTTCTTGCCAGGGATATCAAAAGACTTGCAGACGTACTGCAGGACATGTGACGTTTGTCAAAGGATAGGGAAACGGGGGGACCACCCCAAGGCCAAGTTACGATCCCTACCTATAATAGAGGAACCATTCTACAGGGTGGCAGTAGACCTGATAGGGCCCCTTAACAAACCCAGCGCCTTCGGAAGGCGCTACATCCTCTCGGTGGTGGACTATGCTACCAGGTACCCTGAGGCTTTGGCGCTCTCCAACATTGAGGCGGAGACGGTAGCAGAGGCTCTAGTCAGGATCTTTTCTCGAGTAGGATTCCCCCGGGAAATACTCTCAGACCTGGGAACCCAGTTCACAGCAACTGTCACTCAACAGTTATGGCAGAGCTGCGGGGTGAAACTGTTATTTAGCTCCCCCTACCACCCCCAGACCAACGGCCTCTGTGAATTATTCAACGGCACGCTTAAGCAGATGCTCACAGCGTTCACAGAGTCCTACGGTCAATGGGAGAAATGTCTACCCCATCTCCTGTTTGCCTACCAGGAAGTGCCCCAGGTGTCGACCGGGTTCTCCCCCTTCGAACTCCTATACGGGAGAAAAGTCCGGGGACCCCTGGACCTCATACGGGAGCACTGGGAGGGCAACACAGGAGAGGAAGGGATCCCGGTTTTGCCGTACGTGCTGGAGTTTCGGGACTGCCTGCGGGCACTGACCGAATCAGTTCGGGAGAGCCTACAGGCGGCCCAGAAACGACAGAAACAATGGTATGACCGGGGAGCACGAGATAGGAACCTGGAAGTAGGGCAAAAAGTATTAGCCCTCAGTCCATCCAAAAAGGACAAGCTACAGGCAGCGTGGCAGGGGCTATTTAAAGTGCTGGAACAGATAAGCGACACCACCTATATTGTGGCCAAATGTTCGGATGAAAGGATCAGACGAGCCTTTCATGTGAACATGTTGAAACGTACTTCAAGCACTCCGAGGACGTGGCCGCTATCTGTGCCCCGTCCACTGACGATAGTGAAGGACTCCCCTTACCCGACCTGCTGGCAGCTAACCAAGGTACCCTAGAGCAAGTTGGTTTGGGGGGAGAAACTAAAGCTCACACAGCAGACAGACGCAAAACAACTGCTGCAGGAACACGATGGGCTGTTCTCGGTCCTACCCGGGTACACCTCCGCCGCAGTAGCCATACCGTATCCCGGGCAGCAGTACGGACCAGCATGTGGAAAGAAATACAAGAAATGTTGGAGTTAGGAGTTAAGGCTTCCCAAAGTCCCTGGGCGTCCCCGGTGGTTTTAGTATCAAAGCGAGATGGTACGACTCGTTTCTGTATTGATTGCCGGAAACTGAACGACCGAACTACTCACTGACCACAACCCCCTCATCTGGCTCAACCGAGTCTCTGGAGACAATCCCCGGTCGCTGCGCTGGAGCCTAGCGTTGCAGCCCTACAATTTTACACTGCAATACCGCCCAGGCAAGCAGAACGGCAATGCGGATGGGCTTTCCCGCCAAACCAACTTGGAAGTATAATTTTGTTACCCGGACATCCCCTAGCCAACCCGGCAGGGTCTAGGTGGGTATGCCGACCCATGGAACTAAGGGAGAGTATAGTTGTTAAGACCTGCAGTGGTTATGGTACTGCGGCCTTCTTCCCATCCCTCAATCGCCAAGCATAAGTGATTATCGCTACAATAGGAGGTAGAGGGATAGTGGAGATGAATGCAGTTTCCAGGATGATTCTTCCCAATGGTTAGAATATTCCCCCAAACATGAGCCAAGACTTCATGAAGTGTGTACCAGGCATAGAACATCTTTATTGAGAAGACAGGCTCTTATATACACCAAAAAGAATACTTGCAGTAATCAAATGGACAATGACACACTCCACCCACAACAGCATACACTGGTTTACTAACGAGCCCCCCACATCTTTTAGTCGACAGACATTCTGTCTCAGAGATAATCTACATTAGCTAATTACTAATCATTTACCCAGACAAGGTGACTCCCAGATAAGCTCTTCTCACCTGCTATACAATACACATTTATCATCAATAGAAATTCACACAATACAGTGTCAATTAACATCACACAATGAAAGGTTCTTGAGAGCCAGACTAAGGTTCATTTACATGACAGTAGCAGATGACATTACCACAGCAAGCTTTTATAGTACACCCGCCCTCTCTCTGCCTGGGAGATATTGAGATCAGTTAAGGAATAAACCAATTATCTCCAGGCAGAGAGCACACAATTTTCCCAAAAGTTGGAACACCCCTTTCCACACAAGGTATCCCTACAATTACATATCCCCTGATAGCCCCGATCTGGGGGACCAACATATCCAAATTTCACCCAGATTGATCCAGGGGTTCTTAAAAACAAACTGAACCTATGAGAAAATACTGAATAAAGTCTATTTTCTTCACACCCCCTTAGTGCTCTCCAGCCTCCCGTGCTCTCCACCCATGTTATTTTTTACTCCCCCCAGTGCTCTCAAGCCCCCCAGCGCTCTCCGCTCCCCACCCCTGTGATCTCCACTCCCCCTGCTCTTTGCCCCCACCCATGTGCTCTCCAACCCCGCCAGTGCTCTCCGCACTTCCTTCTCTCCAGCTCCCACCCAGTGCTCTCACTTCCCCAGGATCAGAGGACAGGCTGACTGGGGGCAGAAAATGAGGATGGCTGAAGGTGCAGGTGGCCAGGGACCACTCCTTCTCACAACAAACAGATCCTCTGGAAGGAGCACGGTCCCCATCCAAAACGAGAACAGACCCTGCATGCTGATGGCGATCATGGATATCCTGCTGGCATGGAAGGTACCGTACCAAGCAACAACACACCTTCCCACAGACAGGGACTGCAGACTGGGACATGGGGCACAGGAGGGGATGCAATGATGGGCACAGTGAGGCTGCATTTGATGGGCACGGATGAGGCTGTATTTGATGGGCACGGATGAGGCTGCATTGAGCTCTTGTATCATGTCTGCAGCCTCTGACCATCTCCTGTATCATGTCTGCAGTCTCTGAGGGAGTCTAGAGAGGAGTCAAGAGTGGGAGCACTTCCGGGATGGGGGTCATGGGAGTCAGATGACTGTGGAGAGGAGACTATAGGATAAAACTAGAGCCACCAAGCTGGAGCCGACTGACTGAGCCCTGCATGGTGCACCTGAGAGGAGGTCGGTGACAGCACAGCTAGGTCAGTCTGAGGGGGGGTCACTGATGTAAGGGGGAAGTGAATACGATAATGTAAGGGGGCACTGATATAAAGGTTTCCCCCTTACATCAGTAACCCACTACCCTTACCGTATTCTTTCTGTGGAAGGTGGTCCCCCCACATTCTGAGTTCCTGGGGTCCCCCTTGACGATTGACCACTTTTACCTGGAATTTGCGTTAATAGATATAAAGTCCTATGTGCTTTCATATCGGTCTTATCTATATATAATACACTCTTCAAATGTGTGTTAAAATGTATGGTTTTCCCTTTCATGAACAAGAAAATTACGCTATGCTGTTATGCTGGTATAACAATGCTGTGGGGCTGGTATAAAAAAATTCCAGGGCTGGTTTTTATTCCCAGTCCGGCATTGGTGCTTGCCCCTTGTGGTCCCAAACTCATCTAGCCCACCTAAAATGTGTTCTAAAGTTTGTTTTCACATATATTAAATTTTTTTTTTTTGTGGTCCCAAACTCATCTAGCCCCCCCCCCCTTCCCCCCCAAATGTGTTCTAAAGTTTATTTTCACATACATTTTATTCTTATTTATTTTTTGTAGTCCCAACTCATCTAGCCCCCCCCCCCCCTAAAATGTGTTCTAAAGTTTATTTTCACATACATTTAATTTTTTTATGGTCCCAAACTCATCTAGCCCCCCCCCCCTAAATTTTTTGCAATGGGCCATCAGAGGGGGTGAGAAATGTGATAATTGGGCCTTATATTTTTGTATTTAAATGCTCCTTAACCACTTAACCCCCGGACCATATTGCTGGTCAAAGACCAGAGCACTTTTTGCGATTCGGCACTGTGTCGCTTTAACTGACAATTGCGTGGTCGTGCGACGTGCCTTCCAAACAAAATGTACGTCCTTTTTTTCCCACAAATAGAGCTTTCTTTTGGTGGTATTTGATCACCTCTGCGGTTTTTATTTTTTGCGCTATAAACAAAAAAAGAGCGACAATTTTGAAAAAAAAACACAGTGGGCCAGATTCAGAGAGATCGGTGCATCTTTAGATAGGCGTAGCGCATCTCATATGTGCTACGCCATCGTAACATTGAGAGGCAAGTACTGTATTCACAAAGCACTTGCTCCCGTATGTGCGCTGGCGTAACGTAAATGGGCCGGCGTAAGCCCACATAATTCAAAGTAGGCAGGTAGTGGGCGCGTTGTATTAAAATGAATCATGACCCCATGTAAATGAAGCGCCGAACGAACGGCGCATGCGCGCGCATGCTCAGAATCACGTCGAATTTACTCCCTAACATACGCCGGCTCAATGTCTATGACGTGAACGTAACCTACGCCCAGCCCCATTCACGTACGACTTACGTAAACGACGTAAAATACGACGGCTGTTCCGTCGTCCATACCTTAGCGTTTGCTGCACCTCATATAGCAGGGGTAACTTTACGCCGGATGTACGCCTTACGTAAACGGCGTAGCTTACTGCGATGGCCGCAAGTACGTTCGTGAATCGGCGTATCTAGCTCATTTACATATTCGACGCGTAAATCAACGGAAGAGCCCCTAGCGGCCAGCGTAAATATGCACCCAAGATATGACGGCGTAGGAGACTTAAGTCGGCCGTATTAAGCCAAAATTCAGGCGTATCTTGTTTCCTGAATACGGCGCATAGATACGACGGTGCATCCTAGAACTTACGTGGCGTATCAATAGATACGTCGGCGTAAGCTGACTGTGAATCTGCCCCAATATTTTTTACTTTTTGCTATAATATATATCCAATTTTAAAAAAAAAATAACTTTTTTTTTCACAGTTTAGGCCGATACGTATTCTACATATTTTTGGTAAAAAAAAAAAAAAAAATTGCAATAAGCGTATAGTGATTGGTTTGCGCAAAAGTTATAGTGGCTACAAAATAGGAGATAGAATTCTGACATTATTTTTTTATTATTTTTTTTTTTACTAGTAATACGGCGATCTGCGAATTTTGTCAGAACTGCGATATTGCGGCGGACACATCGGACACTTTTGACACATTTTTGGGACCATTCACATTAATACAGCGAACAGTGCTATAAAAATGCATTGATTACTGTATAAATGTGACTGGCAGGGAAGGGGGTTAACACTAGGGGGCGAGGAAGGGGTTAAATGTGTATCCTGGGAGGGATTCTTACTGTGGGAGGGGACTGACTGGGGGAGGTGACCGATGCTGTGTCCCTATGTACAAGGGACACAGCATCTGTTTCCTCTCCCTGACAGGACGTGGAGCCCTGTGTTTACACACAGAGCTCCACGTCCCTGCTCTGTCATTGCCGATCGCGGGTACCTGGCAGACATCGCGGCCGCCAGGCACGTGCATCAGCATCTCGGGGACACGCCTCCCAGATTTATAGAGCCTCCCGGATTTATAGAGCCACCTGGAGGCCGTCTTTTGACTATATCCCGGTCTAAAGTAGTTAATATGTTTAAAAAAAAAAAGTTTGATCAAAAAGTGTTTTCCATATCAATAGACAGTAGTGGCACAAAAAGTTGGGGAGAAAAGAATGAAAACTGCTGGGGTCAGAATGATTGTCTTTTCTATTTATTTTCATTCAATTTGCAACAGTTATGAGCTGAAAATTGTGTGTGATTGATGAATCTAAAACTCAAACTATGTCCCTTTTTTATACACAGGATGACAGCCAGGACGAGGGTTTGGAAAATGTCAGGCAGGAGGAGGCCGGGGTGAGTGGCAGAGAGAAGGCGGCAGGGGTGAGTGGCAGAGAGGAGGTGGCAGGGCCAAGTAGCCGAACAAGGTGCCTCTCATCCGCCTTCCACCAAGAAGGGCCAGGAGGGGTAGGAGTGTGAGCGAGGCAGCACTGGCCCTGAATAAAGAGGCACGGGCCACCCTCCAACAACCAACCACCCCTGAAGAGGGCTATGCCACACTAGTTAGAGGCAAAATGAGCCAGATGGCGATGGGCCAACGCCTCCTATTCAAGCCCCTGCTCATTAGCCTCTTAAATAAGGGGGTGATGGGGACACTTACAGAATCCACTGTAATTTGTAACCACGACCATCCTCCTACACCTTCTTCTTCACAACCTCCTCCACCTTCACCTCCTCCACCTTCTTCTCCTCCACCTCCTTCTCCTCCACCACCTCCTGACATGAGTACACCTCCAGAGGCAATGCAGCATCAATCATGGCAAGCCAGGAGGTGCCAGAAGGTGGAGCAGGAGGGGACTATTTGCAGATGATCACCTTTTTTGCATAGAACAGTAAATATGAGATAAGCAGTTTGTTATGATAAGACCTTTGATCATTATCAGGGATCCTCAGAAGGGCCAGCTCTGGTAACATGGGGATTGACAATTCTAATTTAGCATTAATCAGATCAAACACCTCCCGCCAGAAGACCTGCATCTTGGGGCATTCCCGGAGCATGTGAAGAAGAGTACCTACCTGGAGCCTGGTAGGAGCCTGACTGGCATGTAATAGACCCTGTGTAGCAGTTTTACTTGCACTAACTTGTCTCTTGACGAGATAACCAGCTTGGGGCATTGCTCCAGAGAGTTTTCCCAATCCTCCCTGTCCAGGTATATCCACCTTCCAGAGAGCCCAGAGTTTCTCAAGTTTAGGGGAATCAGTCCTAAGCAGGGTCCCATATAGTACAGAGATCCGAAGATCCTGAAGATCCTCCTGTGATAGAACCATCTCAACAGGGGCTAGTTGGAGTAGGGACCTAGAAGGGAACTGAGCCCTGGCAGCATGTCGGAGCTGGAGGTATCTAAAAAACATCCATCCTGGTAAGTGAAATGCTCAGCGAAGCTGAGCATATGTTGACAGCGTTCCATCCGGCATTATGTCCCGCAGAGTTTTAATACCGAACCTGCCCCACACTTGGGGTTCAGGAACAGATTTAAAGTGGGCCAGATTAGGATTCCCCCAGATAGGTTGCACCGGGGGGCAATGTGCCTCCTGAAAGAAGTGGCTCCTAGCTGCCACCCAGACCCGAAGCGTAGTCTTAGTAGGGATCGGCACTGTCTTGTATGCCCTAGCCCCCTATAAGCTAAGTCCTGTAAATCCAGTAGCCAGCCCAGAGAGGCTGCCTCTAGACAAACAGCTGCATTAGTGCGGGCCCCCCCCAAACCACCAGTATGCAGTTACCAAAACAGCAGCCCAATAAAAAACTTGAAGGTTGGACAACGCGAGGCCCCCAACTGTGTAGGGAGATGAAGTGTAGACCTAGCCAACCGTGGAGCGGCTCCATTCCAGATAAATGTACTAATGTACTAATCCACCTCTCTGAAAAAAGAAGGCTGGGACCTAGACCGGCTATTTAGAAACATAACCATTTTTAAGACGTTGATGCGTCCAAGGAGATTCAAAGGGAGCCCCGACCACGCCGAACACCTCTCCTTAAGGAGAGATAACAGAGGGAGGAGATTGCGGGCATAGTACTGTGTTGTGTCCCTCATCACCAACACCCCTAGATATTTAAATTCAGATACCCAACGTAAAAGGAGAGGGGCTGGCAAGTGCAGAAGCCTGGTCGCTCAGCGGAAAAATTATTGACTTAGAATTGGTCCAACGCCCGAATACATTCCAAAGATCAAATGTTTCCAGGGCAGCCAAGAGCAAGGGCCCCGCATCATTCAGGTACAACAGGGCATCATCGGCATACAGGGATATCAGTCTCCCAACCAGTAACCCACGGATCACTCGGGACTCCCTGACCGAAATCGCCAAGGGTTCAAAGAGACATTCCCAAATGTGCAGCAGGGAGAAATTCCCAGAGCATTAGAGACAGCCACAGTCCAGCAAACAGACAAACCAACCCAGCAAAGAGACTGCCCAGTCCAGCAAAGAGACCACCCAGCTTAGTCCAGCAAAGAGACTGCCCAGCAAAGAGGCGCAAGGGCACCGTGGTCAGGTCCTGGGAATCCTAGTTGTTCCTCCAACATTTCAGCCTCTGTGTATGTCACTAAAAGATTACTTGGCTATGGCTTTGGTTGGTTTAGACGGTTTATAGCTAGTTTGTTCGCATCCTTTTCCTAGTCTGGGAAGAAACGCGAGAGGTCCCCTTTCTCTGTCCCCGGTCAGGCATCTGCAGATCGGGAGTGGATAGGAGATTTGGATATACCCTTTGGGGACCCTGTGGAAGCTCAGGAGAACGGTTCCTCCTTGGAGGACTCGTCCTAGAGGAATTCTTTGCAGCTTCACAGTCTCAAATGCTATTTATCCAGTTACTCATTGAGATGGTGCATTCTGGATATAAGCTACCCCTTGCAGAGATGGCTGAGGCCCCCTTCCTTTCTTTGGGTTCTCTAAAGCCTCCTCAGGGTTTGCACGCTTTTCCTATGCACCCATTGCTGAAACAGCTTATTTATGCTGACTGAGATCATCCTAAAAGGTTTTATCAGCTTTACCCTATGGAGGAAAAGTTCTCCAAGAGATGGAAGGCACCAGCAGTATATGCTGCTGTTTCTTCTCTGAATAGAAGTCTTACTTGTCCGGTAGACAATGTTCATGTGTTTCGAGAACCAGCGGACAAAAGACTGGAGTCGTTTGCTTAAAGCCTCTTTTTCTATGGCCAGTGCTGTAGCTCAACCAGCAGTCGCAGCTATCGGCGTTTGTCAATCCCTTGGAGACAAGGTGAAGCAGATCATCAGAGGGGATAAGGTCCCGGACCTAGCATATCTGCCTAGGGCTCTTTGTTTTGCGGTTGATGCCACCTTACCCTCATGTTAGTACTCATGCAGAGGGTTCTCTGGCTCAAGCGTTGGTCAGCAGAATTGCCTTGAAAAAGCTGTTGACTGGTTTCACCTTTCATGGGGAACGATTATTTGCGGATGACTTAGAATAGTACATCCAGAAGATCTCGGGTGGAAAAAGTACCCTTCTTCCAGTAAAAAAGAGTAGACATCCTTAATTTAAGTGTTCAGCTTCTCCATCACCTGGGGCAACGGCCTCCGCCTTCATCTCCAAGAGGAAGGCCTCAAAACCAAGCTCAGGGCCAGAAAAAGTCCTGGGGCAGAAATCTGCAAAGCAGAGCCCCAAGGCCTCCTTATGACGGGGTGCCCCTGCGTGATTGAGTGGGGGGGAAGGCTTCGACAGTTTGCAGAAGTCTGGCGGGAGGAAATCCAGGACAGATGGGTCATCTCCACAGTATCTCTGGGATACAAGCTGGAGTTTCGAAAGTTTCCACCACCTTGTTTCCTAAGGTTGAGCGTTCCCAAGGACACAATAAAAAGGGGTTCTTTATTTCAGGCACTAGACCATTTGCTATCCCAAGGGGTGATCATAGAGACGCCCTCGGAGGAGCAGGGAATGGGGTTTTATTCAAATCTCTTCACAGTGCCAAAACCAAACGGAGATGTCAGACCCATTCTAGATCTCAAAGGTCTGAATCGATTTCTAAGCATCCGCTCGTTTCGAATGGAATCAGTTGGGTCAGTGGTAGCCACCCTTCGGAGGAAAGAATTTTTAGCATCCATAGACATCAAGGATGCATACCTCCATGTGCCAATTTTCTCTGCTCATCAGAAGTTCCTATGATTTGCAGTAGAACAGCGGCATTTTCAGTTTGTGGCCTTGCCCTTTGGGTTGGCCACTGCACCGCGGGTGTTTACAAAAGTTCTGGCACCACTTTTGGCAAGACTCAGGGCCCTGGTTACAGCAGTAGTGGCATACCTAGATGACCTGCTGCTGATAGATCAGTCCATAGCTGGGCTGAAGTGTCATCAGCACGGTCAGGTATCTCGAACATCTAGGATGGATTCTCAACCTAGAAAAGTTATCCTTAAGACCAGTAAGAAGGCTGGAGTATTTGGATCTGGTTATAGACACAACTCATAATAATTGGTTGTGAGTGTCACCGGCGCAAAAGAAAATAAATAAATAAATAAATGTGAACTGTGATCTGCTGCAGTACTGTGTGCCCTTAGTGGGGGTCAATAGTGCTCTAAGAAGAAAAATGTTACTGCGCTGATCTAATTATCCAGAGGTATTTGATCTCTGGGAATATGGACATAAGTGAAATATCAGGGCCACAATGTACCCAATCTTAAGTGTGAATAACCTGAATACAAACAAAAAAAATATAAGAAATATATGAGACATACAAATGTGACACAGTGATTTCAAACTTAATCATATATCTAGATCAGTGTGTCAGCATACAATCCATATGCCACAGTGCTTCTATGAGAAAAATGGCTGTTGCTGCTACTGACCAACCAAATAGTGAAAACAATACGAAAGATATTACAAAAAAATATATTATATATATATATATGTGTGTGTAAAAACCCAATATGCGGTACGCAAACTGCAACGTGAGTTGTCCAATAACCAATATTGGAACAAAATAAAATAAATATCAATAAAAGTGAAATAATTATCAAACAACCATACAAATGTGCAATGTGCTGGCTGCACTTAAAAATAGTCCAAATGACAGGCAATCTTGCTCTTATACAATAGGTTCCAGCAAACACAAGGTTCAATGTTGGTAATGCTGTATACAGGAAAGTGCCGCTATCTCTTCCACCCGACAAAGATGTGCCACCATCACCAATGGTTAAAATCAACACTCACCAGACCCCAGATATTATTAGGCTCCAAAGTGGTGTCTTTTCTTTGTCCGTCAGTGGGTGTTGCCTCCTTTTCCCTTTTACAAGGTGTCATCAATTCCTCAAAAACAAGGGGCTCATCATGGTGTAGTATATTAAAATATGTATTTATTTAAAAAAGGTAAAAAATATAACACTTACAATATAAAGTGCCTCTGACCGGCACTGAGTGTCTTTGGCAGTGTCAACCGTTAAAAGCCGCTGACCAGCATTTAAGTGGCGTCCTAAGAGGTGTGCTTGCCCCGCTGTGCTCCGCATGTATTGCTACAAGGGGTCCGTGCGCGCTGGTGTGCTGCACCCTCAATGTGTGTGTCCAAACAGCCTCTACGCATTTCGCTAGTTGCGTCGTCAGGAGAGCTGTGGACACTACTGTTTAGGCTGTATTTATACCCCTGTGGATTCCCTGAAATGCTGCAAGGTAGTCACAGGAAACAGGAAGTCTTCCGGCCACCATCTTAGCTGGTGGTGCAGGAAGTTCCTGTTCCACCATTTTGGTTCCTGGATACCTGGCTTTTTGCCAGTCCTGGCCATTCACAGGAAACAGGAAGTCTTCCGGCCGCCATCTTAGCTGATGGGTGCCGGAAGTTCCTGTTCCACCATTTTGGTTACTGGATACCTGGCTATTTGCCAGTCCTGGCTGTTGTTACTGGGTGTCAGCAATAAAAATATAAATATAAATATGCCCAGCAGCCAGGGTGGCTGTATGTGTGGGGCGCTATGTGCGCTGCTACCTCCGTTCGTTTGTGCACCTCCCCCCACCCCCGTGTGTGGGCGCTTGTCGCCCTGTGTGTTATTCCCTGTATTATCGCCGCAACCGGAAGTGCTTGTGCGGCCACCTTGCCTCCGTTACCGGAAGTGTCCGTTCCGCCATTTTGGTTACTGGCATCCTGTGTTAGTCTATGCCTATTTTAGGTAATGGCTAATTCCCCACACAGGATGTAATATTGGTTATTTTAGCTACTGGCAATAGTCCCTGTGTAGCAGTCACCGTCTCTGGTTGACGCTGCCAGGGACACTTTACAAAAAACAACATTTTATCACCTATATTACTGTAAGTGGTCAAAAACTATGTTTACTAAAAGTTTTATTTACTAAAAATTAATCAAACACCATGAGGCCATAAAAAGCAGGAAACAAATACAGTTTTCATTTTTCTGCTGCTATATTTTAACTTTTCTATATAAACCCTTCTCAGTGTATATCATTACTGATATTTTAACCCTATATAATTAATACGCATACTCGTTGGTTTCTGATACTTGATGGTAGGTGATCCATCATCAAGTGATCTAGTGCTGTTTCTTAGATGCTGTTTCTTAAAGGGGAACTGCTCTAATTGCATACATACTAGAAATATTGGTGTTATCAACTTATTAATGGAATGCTTAGGGGGAATGAAATGCGGAATACTTAAAACATCAAAAATCTTCCAAAAAAACAATTATATCTAATTCCACATTCATTCCCCTAGGCTTTAATGTGTCCAATCTAAAAATCCACTCAGTTTCGTTCCTCGATACTTCCCTTCTTAAATTTATGTTCCTCCAATTCTGTTCAATTTTATCTATGGCATAAAACTTCATTTTACTGGGGTCTCTGTTATGTTTATTTCTGAAGTGTAATGACACACTATGATGTATATACCCTTTTTTGATATTTCTGATGTGTTCTCCCCATTCGCACCGAGAGTTTCCTTGTGGTTCTGCCCACGTATTGCAGCCCACACTCGCACTCTATTACGTACGTTACGTGTGTGCTGCTGCACGTGATCAGTTTACCCACTTTAAATTGTTCATTATTGGCGTGAGATTGAAACTGGTCAACCTTTCTTGATCCTTTTGTGGTGCGACAAGGTTTGCATCTTCCGCACCTATAAAAACCCTTCTGGTCAAGGAAGGATATCATCTTTTTGGGTGGGTCCGGTACATTTTTAACCAAGGAATCTCGTATTCTCTTTGCTCTTCTGTACACAAATTTTGGTCTAGCTGGTAAAATTGTACTGAGTTGTGGGTCTCCCAAAATAATGGGCCAGTGTTTTCTAATGATGTCTTCAAAACACTCTGTAGTCTGCATTGAAACCCGTTATGAAGGTGACATCATTCTCTTTAGGGGTGCAATTACTCTCTTTTTTAGCATATCATCCCGGTTCAGAGATCCAACCTCCAATCTAGTTTGCTCCAACCTTCCTCTATCATAACCTTTATTAGCAAACCTATCAATTAAGATGTTTGTCTGTGTCTGATAGTCGGCCATAGAGTTACAATTTCGTTTTATTCTGATGAACTGGCCTTTGGGTATAGCCCGCTTCCACTGCGGATGGTGGCAGCTTCCGAATGGTATATAACCGTTACGGTCGGTTTCTTTAAAGTGTGTTTTCGTGTGCAGTTCACCTTCGACCTTGAATATTTCCAGGTCTAAGAACTGGGTCACATCGGGTTGTACGTTTACCGTGAATTTAATTTCATAGTGGTTGGCGTTGATATGCTCTATGAAATTTACTTAATTGCTCGCGATTCCCTTTCCAAACGATTAGGATATCGTCGATGAATCTTTTGTATATTTGTATGTGTGGCCAGCATTTTCCGAATATTTCCTCGTTTTCCACTTATTCAGGAAAATGTTGGCGACACTTGGGGCGTACTTATTCCCCATGCCAACCCCCTTTATTTGGCTATAGTACTTATGGTTGTGCCAGAAGAAATTGTTCTTCATGGCCATCCGCAGACCTTCAAGTATAAACCTTCTTTGTTTAATTTGAGTTCCGAGTGTTTTTTTAGAGCCCATGCCACTGCTGCCAGTGCATCTGCTTGTTTTATATTCGTATATAGAGACTCCACATCTATGGTTATTAATAGTGTGGAGTTATCTACAGGTACCTGTTTCAGTGCGTTTATGACGTCTTTGCTATCTTTAATAAATGATTCACCTTTCGCTGCCAATGGCTGTAGGAATACATCTAAGTACTCTCCCAGTCTTGAATGAACGGAGTTTATGCCGCTTATTATTGGGCGGGCCGGAGGTTTCGATTTATTTTTATGTACTTTTGGTACCTGATAGATCACTGGTATTCTGGGGGCCTTAGGTAGTATGTATCTTCCCTCTTTTTTGTTCAAAATGTGATCCGCGATCCCTTTGTTTAGAAAATCTCTCAGTTTATTTTTTTAGTTCTTTATTGGGGTTCTTTTTTAATAGTTGATAAGTGGTGATGTCATCAACTAACCTGTTTAGTTCACTTCGCATAATCTTGTTTGGTCAGGATGACCAGCCCCCCCCCCTTATCTGCCGGCCCTCACCACTATGTTTTTTACGTTTTTCTAGTTTTCTTATCCCTTGCCATATTCTATCTTGTTTGATGTTTTTCTTTGGTTTGATATTTTTTATTTCCTTTTCCACCATCTTTTTAAATACTTCTATATGGTGGTTGGAACTGATTTTGGGATTAAAAGTGGATTTGTTTTTTAGTTGACTATGTGCGTATTCAGGGGTACTTGCCTTATGGGCATTCTCCCCCTTTCCCCTCGAAGAATTTTTTTAGGTTTTAATTTTCTTATAAATTTTTGCAAATCTATAAAAGTTTCAAAACTGTTAAAGGCCCTGCTTGGCGCAAACTTAATGCCCTTGTCTAATACCAGTAGTTCCTCCTGGGAGAATTCAATGTTAGTTAGGTTGAAGATCCCTTCACCTAACCCACCCTTTTTCTTTTTGCTTCCCCCTCTGCACCCTCTCCTTCTTGGGGGTTGTGATTCCACCCCCCTCTGCCAGTCTGAAAAACCGGCATAGGTGGTCTGAAAGACTCCCCCCAGTCCCTCCATTCCCCCTGCCATTGGGGTGGCCCATAGTTTTGGCCATAGTATCCTCTCCCTCTACCCCTTTGGCCTCCCCTCCAGGGCCTGGAGTATTGGCCATAATAAGGGGGGTGGGAGTGTTGTTGGGGTGGTGGTGGTGGAGGTGGTCCCCCTTGTTGGTTTTTATTTGGGGTGGATTTGTGTGCATTATTTTTAACAGCCGGGATGGCTGCTTTCTTTTTCACACTAGTAGTTTCAATTTTCCCCTGGGAGGTGCTTGCACCCTGCGTATCGTTCGTTTCCATTTCGTCATTAAGGGATGTGTTATTCGAATTGGGTATTGTATCATTCTCTTGCCAGCTATAAATTTTCCCTGCTGCATAATCTTTCTTATCTCGTTGGTATTTTTTAACCTTTTTGTTTTTGATTTCATTATCTAATTTAGTCAGGAAATCTTGCAATTTTTTAGCTCTGGTGCTGTAATCATCAGTGCTACTATGTGGGGTCATGTTCTCTTTAAGGCCGTTAATGGTTGTTTCAATTTTCTTTAGCTTTATCTTTCTTCTATCAATAATAATGTCCAATAATTTGTTTTTCACATCCATTAAAAAAGTTATACCAAACTTGTGTTAGGCCCTCCTCTGTTAGCCCATCATTGGGTCCTAAATCCCACCTTAACCTACGCGGTGTTATGTGGGCTTGTTTGTATTTTTCCAAGGTTGTAATGTCCCACCATACCCTTATTTGTTTGTCCATTAAGTTTTTTAACTGTTTGAACCTTTGTTCCAGATTGACTGTGGTGATGTCATCTGTATTTTCAAATGGGTCTCCCATTTCTAACCTTCTGCTGGCCAGGAATGAGAAGACCTCCATTTTATGCTGCCCGTGCGGTAATTTAGGAGAAAACAATTGGTTGTGAGTGTCACCGGCGCAAAAGAAAATAAATAAATAAATAAATGTGAACTGTGATCTGCTGCAGTACTGTGTGCCCTTAGTGGGGGTCAATAGTGCTCTAAGAAGAAAAATGTTACTGCGCTGATCTAATTATCCAGAGGTATTTGATCTCTGGGAATATGGACATAAGTGAAATATCAGGGCCACAATGTACCCAATCTTAAGTGTGAATAACCTGAATACAAACAAAAAAAAATATAAGAAATATATGAGACATACAAATGTGACACAGTGATTTCAAACTTAAATCATATATCTAGATCAGTGTGTCAGCATACAATCCATATGCCACAGTGCTTCTATGAGAAAAATGGCTGTTGCTGCTACTGACCAACCAAATAGTGAAAACAATACGAAAGATATTACAAAAAAATATATTATATATATATATATATGTGTGTGTAAAAACCCAATATGCGGTACGCCAACTGCACCGTGAGTTGTCCAATAACCAATATTGGAACAAAATAAAATAAATATCAATAAAGTGAAATAATTATCAAACAACCATACAAATGTGCAATGTGCTGGCTGCACTTAAAAATAGTCCAAATGACAGGCAATCTTGCTCTTATACAATAGGTTCCAGCAAACACAAGGTTCAATGTTGGTAATGCTGTATACAGGAAAGTGCCGCTATCTCTTCCACCCGACAAAGATGTGCCACCATCACCAATGGTTTAAAATCAACACTCACCAGACCCCAGATATTATTAGGCTCCAAAGTGGTGTCTTTTCTTTGTCCGTCAGTGGGTGTTGCCTCCTTTTCCCTTTTACAAGGTGTCATCAATTCCTCAAAAACAAGGGGCTCATCATGGTGTAGTATATTAAAATATGTATTTATTTAAAAAAGGTAAAAAAATATAACACTTACAATATAAAGTGCCTCTGACCGGCACTGAGTGTCTTTGGCAGTGTCAACCGTTAAAAGCCGCTGACCAGCATTTAAGTGGCGTAATAAGAGGTGTGCTTGCCCCGCTGTGCTCCGCATGTATTGCTACAAGGGGTCCGTGCGCGCTGGTGTGCTGCACCCTCAATGTGTGTGTCCAAACAGCCTCTACGCGTTTCGCTAGTTGCGTCGTCAGGAGAGCTGTGGACACTACTGTTTAGGCTGTATTTATACCCCTGTGGATTCCCTGAAATGCTGCAAGGTAGTCACAGGAAACAGGAAGTCTTCCGGCCACCATCTTAGCTGGTGGTGCAGGAAGTTCCTGTTCCACCATTTTGGTTCCTGGATACCTGGCTTTTTGCCAGTCCTGGCCATTCACAGGAAACAGGAAGTCTTCCGGCCGCCATCTTAGCTGATGGTGCCGGAAGTTCCTGTTCCACCATTTTGGTTACTGGATACCTGGCTATTTGCCAGTCCTGGCTGTTGTTACTGGGTGTCAGCAATAAAAATATAAATATAAATATGCCCAGCAGCCAGGGTGGCTGTATGTGTGGGGCGCTATGTGCGCTGCTACCTCCGTTCGTTTGTGCACCTCCCCCCACCCCCGTGTGTGGGCGCTTGTCGCCCTGTGTGTTATTCCCTGTATTATCGCCGCAACCGGAAGTGCTTGTGCGGCCACCTTGCCTCCGTTACCGGAAGTGTCCGTTCTGCCATTTTGGTTACTGGCATCCTGTGTTAGTCTATGCCTATTTTAGGTAATGGCTAATTCCCCACACAGGATGTAATATTGGTTATTTTAGCTACTGGCAATAGTCCCTGTGTAGCAGTCACCGTCTCTGGTTGACTGCTACACAGGGACTATCGAGGAACGAAACTGAGTGGATTTTTAGATTGGACACATTAAAGCCTAGGGGAATGAATGTGGAATTAGATATAAATTGTTTTTTGGAAGATTTTTGATGTTTTAAGTATTCCGCATTTCATTCCCCCTAAGCATTCCATTAATAAGTTGATAACACCAATATTTCTAGTATGTATGCAATTAGAGCAGTTCCCCTTTAAGAAACAGCATCTAAGAAACAGCACTAGATCACTTGATGATGGATCACCTACCATCAAGTATCAGAAACCAACGAGTATGCGTATTAATTATATAGGGTTAAAATATCAGTAATGATATACACTGAGAAGGGTTTATATAGAAAAGTTAAAATATAGCAGCAGAAAAATGAAAACTGCATTTGTTTCCTGCTTTTTATGGCCTCATGGTGTTTGATTAATTTTTAGTAAATAAAACTTTTAGTAAACATAGTTTTTGACCACTTACAGTAATATAGGTGATAAAATGTTGTTTTTTGTAAAGTGTCCCTGGCAGCGTCAACCAGAGACGGTGACTGCTACACAGGGACTATTGCCAGTAGCTAAAATAACCAATATTACATCCTGTGTGGGGAATTAGCCATTACCTAAAATAGGCATAGACTAACACAGGATGCCAGTAACCAAAATGGCGGAACGGACACTTCCGGTAACGGAGGCAAGGTGGCCGCACAAGCACTTCCGGTTGCGGCGATAATACAGGGAATAACACACAGGGCGACAAGCGCCCACACACGGGGGTGGGGGGAGGTGCACAAACGAACGGAGGTAGCAGCGCACATAGCGCCCCACACATACAGCCACCCTGGCTGCTGGGCATATTTATATTTATATTTTTATTGCTGACACCCAGTAACAACAGCCAGGACTGGCAAATAGCCAGGTATCCAGTAACCAAAATGGTGGAACAGGAACTTCCGGCACCATCAGCTAAGATGGCGGCCGGAAGACTTCCTGTTTCCTGTGAATGGCCAGGACTGGCAAAAAGCCAGGTATCCAGGAACCAAAATGGTGGAACAGGAACTTCCTGCACCACCAGCTAAGATGGTGGCCGGAAGACTTCCTGTTTCCTGTGACTACCTTGCAGCATTTCAGGGAATCCACAGGGGTATAAATACAGCCTAAACAGTAGTGTCCACAGCTCTCCTGACGACGCAACTAGCGAAACGCGTAGAGGCTGTTTGGACACACACATTGAGGGTGCAGCACACCAGCGCGCACGGACCCCTTGTAGCAATACATGCGGAGCACAGCGGGGCAAGCACACCTCTTAGGACGCCACTTAAATGCTGGTCAGCGGCTTTTAACGGTTGACACTGCCAAAGACACTCAGTGCCGGTCAGAGGCACTTTATATTGTAAGTGTTATATTTTTTTACCTTTTTTAAATAAATACATATTTTAATATACTACACCATGATGAGCCCCTTGTTTTTGAGGAATTGATGACACCTTGTAAAAGGGAAAAGGAGGCAACACCCACTGACGGACAAAGAAAAGACACCACTTTGGAGCCTAATAATATCTGGGGTCTGGTGAGTGTTGATTTTAACCATTGGTGATGGTGGCACATCTTTGTCGGGTGGAAGAGATAGCGGCACTTTCCTGTATACAGCATTACCAACATTGAACCTTGTGTTTGCTGGAACCTATTGTATAAGAGCAAGATTGCCTGTCATTTGGACTATTTTTAAGTGCAGCCAGCACATTGCACATTTGTATGGTTGTTTGATAATTATTTCACTTTTATTGATATTTATTTTATTTTGTTCCAATATTGGTTATTGGACAACTCACGGTGCAGTTGGCGTACCGCATATTGGGTTTTTACACACATATATATATATATATAATATATTTTTTTGTAATATCTTTCGTATTGTTTTCACTATTTGGTTGGTCAGTAGCAGCAACAGCCATTTTTCTCATAGAAGCACTGTGGCATATGGATTGTATGCTGACACACTGATCTAGATATATGATTTAAGTTTGAAATCACTGTGTCACATTTGTATGTCTCATATATTTCTTATATTTTTTTTTTGTTTGTATTCAGGTTATTCACACTTAAGATTGGGTACATTGTGGCCCTGATATTTCACTTATGTCCATATTCCCAGAGATCAAATACCTCTGGATAATTAGATCAGCGCAGTAACATTTTTCTTCTTAGAGCACTATTGACCCCCACTAAGGGCACACAGTACTGCAGCAGATCACAGTTCACATTTATTTATTTATTTATTTTCTTTTGCGCCGGTGACACTCACAACCAATTGTTTTCTCCTAAATTACCGCACGGGCAGCATAAAATGGAGGTCTTCTCATTCCTGGCCAGCAGAAGGTTAGAAATGGGAGACCCATTTGAAAATACAGATGACATCACCACAGTCAATCTGGAACAAAGGTTCAAACAGTTAAAAAACTTAATGGACAAACAAATAAGGGTATGGTGGGACATTACAACCTTGGAAAAATACAAACAAGCCCACATAACACCGCGTAGGTTAAGGTGGGATTTAGGACCCAATGATGGGCTAACAGAGGAGGGCCTAACACAAGTTTGGTATAACTTTTTTAATGGATGTGAAAACAAATTATTGGACATTATTATTGATAGAAGAAAGATAAAGCTAAAGAAAATTGAAACAACCATTAACGGCCTTAAAGAGAACATGACCCCACATAGTAGCACTGATGATTACAGCACCAGAGCTAAAAAATTGCAAGATTTCCTGACTAAATTAGATAATGAAATCAAAAACAAAAAGGTTAAAAAATACCAACGAGATAAGAAAGATTATGCAGCAGGGAAAATTTATAGCTGGCAAGAGAATGATACAATACCCAATTCGAATAACACATCCCTTAATGACGAAATGGAAACGAACGATACGCAGGGTGCAAGCACCTCCCAGGGGAAAATTGAAACTACTAGTGTGAAAAAGAAAGCAGCCATCCCGGCTGTTAAAAATAATGCACACAAATCCACCCCAAATAAAAACCAACAAGGGGGACCACCTCCACCACCACCACCCCAACAACACTCCCACCCCCCTTATTATGGCCAATACTCCAGGCCCTGGAGGGGAGGCCAAAGGGGTAGAGGGAGAGGATACTATGGCCAAAACTATGGGCCACCCCAATGGCAGGGGGAATGGAGGGACTGGGGGGAGTCTTTCAGACCACCTATGCCGGTTTTTCAGACTGGCAGAGGGGGGTGGAATCACAACCCCCAAGAAGGAGAGGGTGCAGAGGGGGAAGCAAAAAGAAAAAGGGTGGGTTAGGTGAAGGGATCTTCAACCTAACTAACATTGAATTC
The DNA here is from genome assembly GCF_905171775.1 of Rana temporaria. Taxonomy (NCBI): domain Eukaryota; kingdom Metazoa; phylum Chordata; class Amphibia; order Anura; family Ranidae; genus Rana; species Rana temporaria. The sequence continues at coordinate 94,468,042 of NC_053500.1, read as the reverse complement.
TCCCAGGAGGAACTACTGGTATTAGACAAGGGCATTAAGTTTGCGCCAAGCAGGGCCTTTAACAGTTTTGAAACTTTTATAGATTTGCAAAAATTTATAAGAAAATTAAACCTAAAAAAATTCTTCGAGGGGAAAGGGGAGAATGCCCATAAGGCAAGTACCCCTGAATACGCACATAGTCAACTAAAAAACAAATCCACTTTTAATCCCAAAATCAGTTCCAACCACCATATAGAAGTATTTAAAAAGATGGTGGAAAAGGAAATAAAAAATATCAAACCAAAGAAAAACATCAAACAAGATAGAATATGGCAAGGGATAAGAAAACTAGAAAAACGTAAAAACATAGTGGTGAGGCCGGCAGATAAGGGGGGGGGGGCTGGTCATCCTGACCAAACAAGATTATGCGAGTGAACTAAACAGGTTAGTTGATGACATCACCACTTATCAACTATTAAAAAAGAACCCCAATAAAGAACTAAAAAATAAACTGAGAGATTTTCTAAACAAAGGGATCGCGGATCACATTTTGAACAAAAAAGAGGGAAGATACATACTACCTAAGGCCCCCAGAATACCAGTGATCTATCAGGTACCAAAAGTACATAAAAATAAATCGAAACCTCCCGGCCGCCCAATAATAAGCGGCATAAACTCCGTTCATTCAAGACTGGGAGAGTACTTAGATGTATTCCTACAGCCATTGGCAGCGAAAGGTGAATCATTTATTAAAGATAGCAAAGACGTCATAAACGCACTGAAACAGGTACCTGTAGATAACTCCACACTATTAATAACCATAGATGTGGAGTCTCTATATACGAATATAAAACAAGCAGATGCACTGGCAGCAGTGGCATGGGCTCTAAAAAAACACTCGGAACTCAAATTAAAACAAAGAAGGTTTATACTTGAAGGTCTGCGGATGGCCATGAAGAACAATTTCTTCTGGCACAACCATAAGTACTATAGCCAAATAAAGGGGGTTGGCATGGGGAATAAGTACGCCCCAAGTGTCGCCAACATTTTCCTGAATAAGTGGGAAAACGAGGAAATATTCGGAAAATGCTGGCCACACATACAAATATACAAAAGATTCATCGACGATATCCTAATCGTTTGGAAAGGGAATCGCGAGCAATTAAGTAATTTCATAGAGCATATCAACGCCAACCACTATGAAATTAAATTCACGGTAAACGTACAACCCGATGTGACCCAGTTCTTAGACCTGGAAATATTCAAGGTCGAAGGTGAACTGCACACGAAAACACACTTTAAAGAAACCGACCGTACCATTCGGAAGCTGCCACCATCCGCAGTGGAAGCGGGCTATACCCAAAGGCCAGTTCATCAGAATAAAACGAAATTGTAACTCTATGGCCGACTATCAGACACAGACAAACATCTTAATTGATAGGTTTGCTAATAAAGGTTATGATAGAGGAAGGTTGGAGCAAACTAGATTGGAGGTTGGATCTCTGAACCGGGATGATATGCTAAAAAAGAGAGTAATTGCACCCCCTAAAGAGAATGATGTCACCTTCATAACGGGTTTCAATGCAGACTACAGAGTGTTTGAAGACATCATTAGAAAACACTGGCCCATTATTTTGGGAGACCCACAACTCAGTACAATTTTACCAGCTAGACCAAAATTTGTGTACAGAAGAGCAAAGAGAATACGAGATTCCTTGGTTAAAAATGTACCGGACCCACCCAAAAAGATGATATCCTTCCTTGACCAGAAGGGTTTTTATAGGTGCGGAAGATGCAAACCTTGTCGCACCACAAAAGGATCAAGAAAGGTTGACCAGTTTCAATCTCACGCCAATAATGAACAATTTAAAGTGGGTAAACTGATCACGTGCAGCAGCACACACGTAACGTACGTAATAGAGTGCGAGTGTGGGCTGCAATACGTGGGCAGAACCACAAGGAAACTCTCGGTGCGAATGGGAGAACACATCAGAAATATCAAAAAAGGGTATATACATCATAGTGTGTCATTACACTTCAGAAATAAACATAACAGAGACCCCAGTAAAATGAAGTTTTATGCCATAGATAAAATTGAACAGAATTGGAGGAACATAAATTTAAGAAGGGAAGTATCGAGGAACGAAACTGAGTGGATTTTTAGATTGGACACATTAAAGCCTAGGGGAATGAATGTGGAATTAGATATAAATTGTTTTTTGGAAGATTTTTGATGTTTTAAGTATTCCGCATTTCATTCCCCCTAAGCATTCCATTAATAAGTTGATAACACCAATATTTCTAGTATGTATGCAATTAGAGCAGTTCCCCTTTAAGAAACAGCATCTAAGAAACAGCACTAGATCACTTGATGATGGATCACCTACCATCAAGTATCAGAAACCAACGAGTATGCGTATTAATTATATAGGGTTAAAATATCAGTAATGATATACACTGAGAAGGGTTTATATAGAAAAGTTAAAATATAGCAGCAGAAAAATGAAAACTGTATTTGTTTCCTGCTTTTTATGGCCTCATGGTGTTTGATTAATTTTTAGTAAATAAAACTTTTAGTAAACATAGTTTTTGACCACTTACAGTAATATAGGTGATAAAATGTTGTTTTTTGTAAAGTGTCCCTGGCAGCGTCAACCAGAGACGGTGACTGCTACACAGGGACTATTGCCAGTAGCTAAAATAACCAATATTACATCCTGTGTGGGGAATTAGCCATTACCTAAAATAGGCATAGACTAACACAGGATGCCAGTAACCAAAATGGCGGAACGGACACTTCCGGTAACGGAGGCAAGGTGGCCGCACAAGCACTTCCGGTTGCGGCGATAATACAGGGAATAACACACAGGGCGACAAGCGCCCACACACGGGGGTGGGGGGAGGTGCACAAACGAACGGAGGTAGCAGCGCACATAGCGCCCCACACATACAGCCACCCTGGCTGCTGGGCATATTTATATTTATATTTTTATTGCTGACACCCAGTAACAACAGCCAGGACTGGCAAATAGCCAGGTATCCAGTAACCAAAATGGTGGAACAGGAACTTCCGGCACCATCAGCTAAGATGGCGGCCGGAAGACTTCCTGTTTCCTGTGAATGGCCAGGACTGGCAAAAAGCCAGGTATCCAGGAACCAAAATGGTGGAACAGGAACTTCCTGCACCACCAGCTAAGATGGTGGCCGGAAGACTTCCTGTTTCCTGTGACTACCTTGCAGCATTTCAGGGAATCCACAGGGGTATAAATACAGCCTAAACAGTAGTGTCCACAGCTCTCCTGACGACGCAACTAGCGAAACGCGTAGAGGCTGTTTGGACACACACATTGAGGGTGCAGCACACCAGCGCGCACGGACCCCTTGTAGCAATACATGCGGAGCACAGCGGGGCAAGCACACCTCTTAGGACGCCACTTAAATGCTGGTCAGCGGCTTTTAACGGTTGACACTGCCAAAGACACTCAGTGCCGGTCAGAGGCACTTTATATTGTAAGTGTTATATTTTTTTACCTTTTTTAAATAAATACATATTTTAATATACTACACCATGATGAGCCCCTTGTTTTTGAGGAATTGATGACACCTTGTAAAAGGGAAAAGGAGGCAACACCCACTGACGGACAAAGAAAAGACACCACTTTGGAGCCTAATAATATCTGGGGTCTGGTGAGTGTTGATTTTAACCATTGGTGATGGTGGCACATCTTTGTCGGGTGGAAGAGATAGCGGCACTTTCCTGTATACAGCATTACCAACATTGAACCTTGTGTTTGCTGGAACCTATTGTATAAGAGCAAGATTGCCTGTCATTTGGACTATTTTTAAGTGCAGCCAGCACATTGCACATTTGTATGGTTGTTTGATAATTATTTCACTTTTATTGATATTTATTTTATTTTGTTCCAATATTGGTTATTGGACAACTCACGGTGCAGTTGGCGTACCGCATATTGGGTTTTTACACACACATATATATATATATAATATATTTTTTTGTAATATCTTTCGTATTGTTTTCACTATTTGGTTGGTCAGTAGCAGCAACAGCCATTTTTCTCATAGAAGCACTGTGGCATATGGATTGTATGCTGACACACTGATCTAGATATATGATTTAAGTTTGAAATCACTGTGTCACATTTGTATGTCTCATATATTTCTTATATTTTTTTTTTGTTTGTATTCAGGTTATTCACACTTAAGATTGGGTACATTGTGGCCCTGATATTTCACTTATGTCCATATTCCCAGAGATCAAATACCTCTGGATAATTAGATCAGCGCAGTAACATTTTTCTTCTTAGACAACTCATAATAAAGTGTTCTTACCCCAGGCCAAAGTCTGCGCTATAAGGGAACTGCTTCATGTGCTCAGGACAAAAGGGAGTACCTCCATCCGCCTTTGCATGAGGTTGTTGTGGAAGATGGTAGCCTCATTCGAGGCAGTTCCCTATGCTCAATTCCATTCAAGGCAGTTACAAAACAGTATCATGTCTGCTTGGAGCAGGAAAAGACAGGATTTGGATTGTCCAATGTACTTGACTCCAAGCGTGCGCCAGAGTCTCAATTGGTGGTTGCTGGCCGAGAAATTTCAGAAGGGGAAAACCTTCATACCAGTTACTTGGAGAATAGTAATGACCGATGCCAGCCTCTTGGGCTGGGGAGCAGACCTGGAGGGAAATACCATCCAGGGGAAGTGGTGAAAATCCGAGAAGACCTTGCCCATCAACATTCTAGAAATTCGGGCTGCACGTCTAGCCCTAAAGGCCTGGACAAGCAGATTACAGGACTATCCTGTCAGGATTCAGCCCGACAACGCCACGGCTGTGCCCTATTTCAATCACCAAGGTGGCACCAAAAGCCCAGACAGGGGTAAGCCACATTTTGGCTTAGACAGAACAACATGTGCCTTGCCTGTCTGCGGTGTTTATCCCAGGAGTGGACAATTGGCAGGCAGATTTCTTAAGCGGTCAACAATTGCTTCCAGGGGAAAGGTCTCTGCACCTCGACGTCTTTCTGGCCATATTCCATATTCTGGTCAGAAGTGGGATACTCCAGACGTAGATCTGTTGGCATCCAGGTTCAACAGAAAATTGGACAGCTTTGTGTAAAGAGCAAGAGATCCGCTCACGTGCAGGACAGATGCTATAGTAACTCCTTGGGATCAGTTCTCACCGATTTATGCATTTTGTCCAGTACAATTGACTCGGCGTCTTCTACGCAGAATCAAGGGGGAACAAAAGCTGGTAATCCTAGTTGCTCCAGCATGGCCCAGGAGATCCTGGTATGCGGAGATCGTGAGGATGGCAGTAGGGGATCCTTGGACTCTTCCATTCCGTCCGCATCTGCTTTCACAAGGGCCAGTATTCCACCCTGCCTTACACATGCTAAATTTGATGGTTTGGCTTTCGAAACCCTCGTCCTAAAAGATCAAGGGCTTTCAGGCATAGTAGTAACTAGAAAAAAGGGGGAAAAACGGCGCTATGAAAAAAGTTATAAGTATAAAATAAAATACAAAATTGTTTTCAAAACTTTGTCGGAAGCTGCAATTCTCCTGTATAACATTAACATAGTAAAGAACCTATGAAATCTTAATTGTGATTTGTTAAATAAATTCTGAATCAATATGTAGTCCACTAGTGCGCAACAAATGTGTAAATCATATGAATAATAAAAGCATATAAATCAAGTCCACCAGTGTTCAAAAATTAATAAAGTCCATCAATATAAATCTGTGAGTGCGATGGCGTCTCCAAACGCTAATGAAAACAATCGTGCTGAATCCACCACCAAATTAGAAGAAATCACTTCTTACCAGATGAGCATTATCCCCCGTTTCAGAGGATCAAGGAAAGCATGTAATATAAGCACAGCTTGATTCCAATATGCAGCAAGCACACTCACAACTCTTCAGATCGCCTCATAGTTATTCAGACCGATGGGTGGATACACGTGATGCATATAAAACATAAATGCTCCAATAGTGTAAAACCTTTTAAATGTATTTATAAAAACAAAGTATTACACTTACAATGGTAGTGTCAATAAATGCCTGAAGTCTGATGTGCCAGCCGGAGCACGATCAGACATACCCGTCCTTCTGGGGAAACAAACTGTAACACATGAGGTGACGTCAGCGCCTCGCTCTTCCCTATGTTTCGTAAGAGATTATGTCGTCCAGGGGCACGGGCGGCACTCTGCGTCACCTCCCTTTATACAGGAATTATCTAACCAAGCCTCGTTCTGAGCCGCAGCTCGCTAGATGGACATGCGCAGTAACATGAACTGAATCATGCTAATAGGCCTTAGTCAGAAAAAAAACTGTATTCTACACAATCAACACCTAAATTGCATAAATTACCTCTGGTCATCTGGGATTCCTAAATATCAAGTATGTGACCAAACCACAATGGCTCAGACACAAAAAGGAGATAAAAATACTTGGGACGATACCCCTTCCTGCACGTAGGGTAGTAACTACCCTGATTAATGCTAGGAAGCCGGCTTCCAGGGCTATTTATTATAGGGTCTGGAAGGCCTATGTGTCCTGATGCGAAAACAAGGGTTGGCATCCTCGCAAGTATGACATAGGGAGAATTCTCACTTTCCTACAGTTAGGAGTAGAGATGAATCTAGCCTTGAGCACTATCAAGGGTCATGTCTTAGCCTTGTCAGTTCTTTTTCAAAGGCCGCTTACCTTACATTTCTTAGTTCAGGCTTGCATACAAGGGGTAACACAGATAAATCTGTCGATTAAATCTAGTCCTATCGATCCTCCAGGAGCCTCCCTTTGAGCCAATGGGTGAGGCTCCATTGGTCCTTGTGACAAAGAAATTAGTATTTTTGGTTGCAGTCACCTCCGCAAGAAGAGTTTGAGTTAACAGCTTTCTCTTGTAAAGAGCCATTCTTTGTGGTTCATAAGGACAAGGTGGTGTGACCTCCTCGCCCGTCCTTTTTGTGCATCATCTTTAGAAGAGGCTACCTTCTGGGACAACATTCATGCACACCAAATGGATGCATTGTGCGGCATATGGTCTGAGCACTGACAGGCTGACCCCCCACCACTTCAACCTCTGCAGCAATGCTGGCAGCACTCATACATCTATTTCCCAAAGACAACCTCTGGATATGATGCTGAGCATGTGCACTCAACTTCTTTAACCGACCATGGCGAGGCCTTGCCAGAGTGGAACTTGAGTGTCAAACCGCTGTATGGGCTTAGCCGCCGTGCTGCATCTCCGTTTCAGGGTATTGGCAATCTACTTATAGCCCAGGCCATCTTTATGTAGAGCAAGAATTATTTTTTTCAGATCCTCAGAGAGTTCTTTGCCATGAGGTGCCATGTTGAACTTCCAGTGACCAGTATGAGAGAGGGAGAGCGATAACACCAAATTTAACACACCTGCTCCCCATTCACACTTGAGATCTTGTAACACTAACGAGTCACATGACACCATGAAGGGAATATGGCTAATTGGGCCCAATTAGGACATTTTCACTTTGGGGGTGTACTCACGTTTGTTGCCAGCAGTTTAGACATTAATGGCTGTATGTTGAGTTATTTTGAGGGGACAGAAAATTTACACTGTTATATAAGCTGGACACTCACTACTTGCAGCAAAGTGTAATTTCTTCAGTGTTGTCAAATTAAAAAATATTTACAAAAATGTGAGGGGTGTACTCACTTTTGTGAGATACTATACATCCATTTTTTCAGAGATTTCTCTGAATAACCAAAATGTCATCCGACTTTCGATTCATAATGAAATGAATCACACATGTTGACGTTTCATACCTGTGGTATCGCCATACTCAGGAGGAGAAGCAGAATGTGTTTAGAGGTGTAATTATAAGCATGCATATGCTGCGTGTTATAAATATCTTCTTAATTGACAACTTTTTGTAAAAAAAAAAAAACACTACTTTTCTTTCCACGTTTTTCAAAAATGTGTGGCAATTTTTTTTTCTAATGTGGTAATTTTTAAATGTGGTTGTTTTGCGGGGGTTTCCACTATCCTGGTGCTCCAGGGTCTCCAAAAATATGATGGGTAGTGAGGAAATTCAATGCATAATGTATGTCCCTAGAAAGCCTTTAGATTTCGGGCCTCTCTATCTGTGGCCTCTCTATCTGTGGAAAAGTCGTATGCCGCGTACACACGATCGGTCAAACCGATGAGAACGGTCAGATTGACCGTTTTCATCGGACCAAACCGATCGTGTGTGGGCCCCATCGGTTATTTATCCATAGGTTAAAAAAAAGCAATCTTGTTTTAAATTTAACCGATGGATACCTAACCGATAGAAAAAAAACGATCGTTTGTAGGCACGTCCATCGGTTAAAAATACACGCATGCTCAGAATCAAGTTGACGCATGCTTGGAAGCATTGAACTTCATTTTTTCAGAACATCGTTGTGTTTTACGTCACTGCGTTCTGACACAATCGTTTTTTTTAACCGATGGTGTGTAGGCACGACTGACCATCAGTCAGCTTCATCAGTGAACCGATGAAAACGGTCCATCAGACCGTTCTCATCGGATGAACTGATCGTGTGTACAGGGTATAACACATGTGGTATCGCCATACTCAAGTAGCAGAATGTAATAGCAAGGGATTTTCTACACTGTGGTGTGACCTCTAACGTAAGTGGCAGTTTTCACATATAAGCCGTATCAGGGCCGGTCCTAGGGTCACAGACGCCTGGGTGCAGAAATATTTCTGGCGCCCCCACATGGGCGTGGTCATCTTACAAACTCCTCGCCTCTACACATGTTTCTATGGCAACGACTCAAACACAGAGATGCTCCCCTAAGACGTCTTCGTTACCCTGGGATCCTCCCATGATCTTTTAACAAGAAAATACTGGAAGAGTGCACACTAATGAAACCTGGATGGAGGCTCTCTGATGCACACAGAGGGGGATTCTGTTGGAGAGTCTGTTAGAAAGAGTCCCCAGACATGGTACAGGAGAAGGTCAGAGACTGCAGACATGATACAAGAGACGGTCAGAGAGTGCAGATATAATACAGGAGGTGGTCAGAGACTGCAGACATAGCACAGGAGATGGTCAGAGACTGCAGAAACACTACAGGAGATGGTCAGAGACTGCAGATATAGTACAGGAGATGGTCAGAGACTGCAGACATAGTACAGGAGATGGTCAGAGACTGCAGACATAGTACAGGAGATGATCAGAGACTGCAGACATAGCACAGGAGATGGTCAGAGACTGCAGACATAGCACAGGAGATGGTCAGAGACTGCAGAAACACTACAGGAAATGATCAGAGACTGCAGACATAGTACAGTAGATGGTCAGAGACTGCAGACATAGTACAGGAGACGATCAGAGACTGCATTGGGCATTGGTGTTAAATGGGGGGGGTTGGCAATGTGCTAATTTCTAACTTGGGGAAGAGTTGGAACATTGGTGCTAAGTGGGGGGATGTTTGGGATAAGTGGGAGAAGAGGGGGACACCTTGGGATAAGTGGGGGATATTAGGGATACATGGGAGGATTAGAGAAACATTTGGCATAAGTGGTGGGACAGGAGGGACAGTAGGGAGGAGGGGAACATTTGGGATAAGTGGGGGGAGTGGCTGGACATTTAGGATAAGTGGGATAATGGGTATAATGGGGGAAGCAGGAGGAACATTGGGAGGGACACTGGGGATAAGTGGGGGGGACAGGAGGGACATTGAGGATAAGTGGGAGGATAGGAGGAACATTGGAGGTACAGGAGGAACATTGGAAGGGACACTGGGGATAAGTGGGGGAACAGGAGGAACATTGGGAAGATGGGAGGGGCACTGGGGATAAGTGGGAGGTCAGGTGGAATGTTGGGGGGACAGGAGGAAAATTGGGAGGACAGGAGGAACATTGAAGATAAGTGGGGGGCCAGGAGGAATATTGGGGGGACAGGAGGAACATTGGGGATAAGTGGGGGGCCAGGAGGAACATTGGGGGGACACGAGGTATATTTGGGATAAGTGGGGGGACAGGAGGAACATTAGGGGGCCAGTAGGGAAATTGGAGGGACAAGAGGAAAATTGGGGATAATTGGGGGGACAGGAGGGACATTGCGGATAAGTGGGGGGACAGGAGGGACATTGCGGATAAGTGGGGGGACAGGAGGGACATTGGGGGGACAGAGGGACATTGCGGATAAGTGGGGTGGCAGGAGGAACATTGGGGGACAGAAGGAACATGTGGGATAAGTGGGGGGACAGAAGGAACATTAGGGGGCCAGTAGGGACATTGGAGGGACAGGAGGAACATTGGGGATAATTGGAGGGACAGGAGGAACATTGGGGATAATTGAAGGGACAGGAGGAACATTGCGGATAAGTGGGGGGACAGAAGGGACATTGTGGATAAGTGGGGGACAGGAGGGACATTGCAGATAAGTGGGGGGACAGGAGGGACATTGCAGATAAGTGGGGGGAGAGGAGAAGCATTGGGAGGACAGAGGGACAAACTATATAAGTTAAACTAACAGGTCTATAGTTACTTGGTAAAGACTTTTTGCCCTTTTTAAATATGGGCACCACATTGGCCCTGCGCCAATCCAGTGGTACTATTCCTTTCATTAATGAGTCCCTAAAAATTAGATACAATGGCTTCAAAATTACAGAGCTCAATTATTTTAGGATCCGTGGGTATATGCCATCTGGTCCAGGTGCTTTATCCACCTTTATTCTGTCTACCTGGACCATATCACTTTTGAGCCATTGAGGATTTGGGGCTGTCACTACAAACCCCATTATGGACATGAGCTCCCCCATGCTTCACTGTATACACAGAGCTGAAGAAAGCATTTAATAAATTAGGCTTCTCTTTGTCCCCAGTCACTGACTCTAGATTATTTTGTAAGGGGCCTATATGCTCAGACCTGACCTTTTTACTATTAATACATTTGAAGATTTTGGGGGGTTTTGTCCTACTATCTTTTGCAATCCGTCTTTCGTTTTGAATTTTTGCATCCTTGATTTTCTTTTTACATATCCCGTTATATTCTTTGTAACATTTAAAAAACACTAGTGTCACTTGGAGACCTGCCAACTTTCCTCGGCACTCTAGGACTTCCACAGGTGTCTATCCCAGATTGGCCATTCACGCCTACTACTCCAGGCTTGCCCTTTGCCCCACCATGGCAGACGCAGGGTCGCAAACGCAATTCCAAACCTGTGCCCCATCGGGACTCTGGGGACTGAATGTGCCCTGGTTGGATCAGTCGCCTTATTGGTCTTGCCTTTACAGGGATACTCCCCTAGATCGTCACGGGGTGGGAGCCCCTACAAGTTACTTTATATTTTGTTTTTTGTTTTTGTTTTTAGGCTTCCCCACCTACCTCGAGAGCTAGGCCTGGTGTTCCCCCCAGATGCTGTCCCTTTTATAAGGTTTATCCCTCCTGAGCCCTGGACTGTTCTAATACTGTTATTCCTGTTAACCCATTGGTTTTCTTTCTAGGTTGCTCAGATTCCAAGCCGAGAATTGCCCGCAGACTGTACGCGAGTATTTTCACTCCTATAGCCCCAGGCGACTTGGCCATACTCTGTAGCTTAATCACCGCTGTGTTTCTCTCATTGTATCTACACCTGATTGTAATATGTGTCTACTAGATTGTTTTTGTTCCCTGCCACATGTTTTTGACTAACTCTTTTTCCTTTACGCCAATGTTGTTTTTTTTTCTTCTTAAGGTCATGTATGTTATGTGTTGGCTTTGTTCCATGATTGTTTTTCCGTGGAGCTGGGGTCGGGGGGTCTGCCTTACCCGGCGGGTTCCCACCGTAACCCCCCCCTTAGAGGGTTTTTTTTTTCCTTACAGTGTCACTATGGACGCTGTATGGTCTATGGCTGTATGCCATGCTGTAAGTTTTATTTTTATTTTTTTTTCTCTATTTGTAGTCTTTTGGAGCCACCTAGTGGCCTTTTTTGTTATTGCTACAAATTTTTTTTTATTTGCTTGGTTGTGCTGGTCTTCCTCCCCACCACTTCTCCCTGATTACTTTTTACCATCTCTGTTTGCTGACATGGGTGGTGCGGACGAAGTCCACGATCAATCCACGCCTTTATATGTTTTATGTGTTTTTTTTGTTCTTTGTCACACCCCGTCATTCTACCTCCTGCCTTCTTCTATCCTCCCTTTCCTTTGCTTCTTCTTCCTCCCTCTCCCTCCTCTTCTCTCGTCTCTCTACCCCTTTCGTTTCCTACACTCTAATACCCTAGATCCTTGATTCCCCAATTTTATTTCGTTTTTTGTCCTGTTTGTCCTTTTCTTTTGTTTGTTTGTTTGTTTGTTTGTTTGTTCTCCTACTAGAAATCCTGGTTGCAATTATACCTATTCCGATGGGGCCCATGTGGTTGCATCTAGTTATAGTCTTATGTTGAAGTCATTATTGTGTTTATTATGTTACCCGTTGGTAGGAGTCCTGCTGTGGGCGATAGCCATTGGGCTGACTCTTTACCCCTGCACATTTATGACTATTCTTCGATTGTAACACTTCATGTTATTTGTTTTATTTTTTAAAATACCAATAAATATATTTTCAACTCTAAAAAACACTAGTGTTCCTTCATTTTTATATTTTTTAAAAGCTCTTTTCATATTGTTTATAGCTTTTTTAACTTTGACCGTGAGCCACATAGGTTTTATTTTTAGCCTTTTAAACTTATTGCCCATGGGCAATATACTTTGCAGTGAATTCACAAGCAGTCTTTTTGAAGAATTCCCATTTCTGCTCTGTGTTTATCGGTGCCAATATTCCCTCCCAGTCTAAGTCCTGGAGAGCAGCCCTCATCTTTGTAAAATTTGCTCTCTTGAAATATAGGGCCAGATTCACGTACAGCGGCGTATATTTAAGCGGGCGTAGCGCATATAATATGCGCTACGCCGATGTAACATAGAGCGGCAAGAGCAGTATTCACAAAGCACTTGCTCCCTAAGTTATGGCGGCGTAGCGCAAATGGGCCGGCGTAAGCCCGCCTAATTCAAAGTAGGCAGGTAGTGGGCGTGTTGTATTAAAATGAATCGTGACCCCATGTAAATGAATGGCCGTACGAACGGTGCATGCTCAGAATCACGTCGCATATACTCCCTAAGATACGACGGCTCAATGCGTACGACGTGAACGTAACCTACGCCCAGCCCCATTCACGTACGACTTACGTAAACAACGTAAAATCCGACGGCAGTTCTGACGTCCATACCCTAACATGACTTAGTCCTGCTATTTGGTGGTTTATCTTTACGCCGAACGTACGCCTTACGTAAACGGCGTATACTCATGCGACGGGCGCAAGTATGTTCGTGAATCTGCGTATCTTGGTCATTTGCATATTCGACACGTAAACCAATGGAAGCGCCCTTTGCGGCCAGCGTTAATATGTGCCCAAGATACGACGGCGTAGGAGACTTACGTCGGTCAGATGGAGCCGAAATTCAGGCGTATCTCCTTTGCAGAATCGAACGCATAGATACGACGGCGCATCCATGGACTTACGCGACGTTTCATTGGATACGTCGGCGTAAGTCTTTGTGAATCCGGCTATAAGTGTATATATCTTTCCTGTATGTATTTCTTGCTTACAGCTAACATCAAATGAAATCATGTTATGGTCACTGCTACCCAGGTGTTCCTTTATCTGAACTTTAGTAACAAGCTCTGCATGGTTTAAGATTACCAGGTCCAACAGAGCATCATTCCTAGTTGGGGCTTCAATAAAATGGACCATGAAATTGTCCTGTAATAGGTTTTTAAATTTTTGCCCTTTAACTGTCCTAGCAGTGCCATTACTCCAGTTAATTTCTGGGTACCGGTAGTTAAAATCTCCCATTATTATCACCGTCCCAGCCCTTGCAGCCATTTCCATCTGTGCAAGGAGCTGAGTCTCCACCTCCTCGTTAACATTGGGTGGTCTATAACAAACTCCAATGATTAACTTTGAACTACGCACATCTGTATGCAGTTCCACCCATAATGCTTCAGCCTCATCACACTCTCCATCAAGCAGGTCCTCTTTCTCGCTTGCTTTGAGGTCACTTCTCACATAGAGACAGACCCCACCACCTTTCCTTTTTAACCTGTCTTTCTGAAAGAGAGCAAAGCCAGGAATAATAACAGCCCAGTCATGTGAGGATTGAAGCCAAGTTTCAGCAATACCGATTACATCATAGCTCTCCTCATGCACCAGAGCTCCCAACTCACCTATTTTGCTTGGCAGACTTTTGTCATTGGTGAACACTTAAATGTATTATTACATTTTTCTCTGGTGTTTTTCATATAATTTTTAGTAGTACAAATGGCACTATAGTTTCCAATGGCTGTTTGCAACATGGGAACTTTGTCACCTGCCATAACCCTTCCCCCATCTATCCCCATTCCACTCTCCATTAATGTCTGACCCCTAACTGACCTGTGTGCCCGATGTAATTCTAGTTCACCCTCCCCCTCAAGCCTTGTTTAAATACTCCTCCAGCATTCCCATAAACCTCTCCCCCAGCACAGCAGACCCCCTTCCATTAAAGTGCAAACCGTCTTTAGCATATAGGTTGCACCCCAATGAAAAGTCAGCCCAGTGCTCTAAAAAACAAAATCCCTCCTTCCTACACTAGGTCTTTAGCCATGCATTCAGCTCTTTAATCTCCCCCTGCCTTTCCTGTGTTGCGCATGGCACAGGCAATATTTCAGAGAATATCACCTTGGAGGTCCTTCCCTTCATCTTGCAGCCTAGTTCTTTAAAGGGTTTGTAAAGGAATTTTTTTTATCTTAATAGCTTCCTTTACCTTAATGCAGTGCTGTTTTCATGTCCTCATTGTTCATTTTTGCTCTCAAGTTGCTGTAATTCTTCTCTGATCGCCACTATTCCTGGTTGTCTGTTTCCTGATGACCACAGTGCTGGGAGCTTTCTCTCTGTGGTCACTAACTTCAAGGAGGTGTGATTACTGTGTGTCTAGTTTCTAGTTTCGTTTTCCAAACCATCACTGCTCTATGGCTCTGTAAGGCAGAGAGGCAGGAAACAACATGCAAAAACGAAACTAGAAACTACAGGTACATTATATGATTGATTTTTATCTATTTTTAATCGTTTTTAAAAGGCATCAGTTAACTATTATGTCTCTATACCCTGTAAACAGTCATTTCAGGCAAAACATTTTTTTAAGATGTTACTCGCAGTTTAGAAGACTCCTGTCTTAACTTGTACAGACACTTATATACTCACCTGTGAACAATTAACCACTCCCCTAAAATTAGCTGAAAGAAAAAAAAGCTGTTTAAGAACTGTCAGAGAAAGGAGGGAACAGAAAGTATTTTAAAAACCGATAGCAAAGGTATCAAATAAAGGAGGAAAAAAAAATCAACACTTGTAAGCAGAAGTAGTTAAAAGCACACTCCTATTTTTTTAACTCTCCACATTAGTTCAAAATTCCACTTATGTTCACAAAATCCACAGGCAAGCCACCATCAGCAGGGAGCTATAATATAATATAATATAATATAATATAATATATATACACACCATAGTTTGTAGACTCTATACCATTCACATAGACTGTACACACAATCTTTAGCCCGACCAAACTCACATCGGAATTCCGGACGGAATTCCATCGGAGGAAAAGAGAACATGTTCTATATGTAATCTCTGATGGATTTCATTGGAATTTCCGATGGAATTTCTCCGATGGGGCATACACACGGTCGGAATTTCCGATGGAAAAATTCTGTCGGACTTTTTCCATCGGAAATTCCGATCGGGTCTATGAGGCCTAAATAATATACACGGATTTGGATTGCCAAAAAAAAGGAACAGTATACATTGTGATCTAAGTTTATGAAGAAAGATTTTTTATTTGCAAAATTTTAACACAAACACTAATGATGGACCATTTTCATCGGACCAAACCGATCGTGTGTGGGCCCCATCGGTTATTTATCCATAGGTTAAAAAAAAGCAATCTTGTTTTAAATTTAACCGATGGATACCTAACCGATAGAAAAAAAAAAAACGATTGTTTGTAGGTACGTCCATCGGTTAAAAATCCACGCATGCTCAGAATCAAGTCGACGCATGCTTGGAAGCATTGAACGTTTTTTTCAGCACGTCGTTGTGTTTTACGTCACCCCGTTCTGACACGATCGTTTTTTTAACCGATAGTCAGTCATGCCTACACACCATCAGTCAGCTTCATCGGTTAACCCAGTGGTCCCCAACCTTTTTGGCACCGGGGACCGGCTGCGTGGAAGAAAATTTTGCCAAGGCTCGAGTTGGGGGTAGGTTGGGGATGGCATGCGGGGGGTAAGCGATTTTTCGCGGGCAATTTGTCAGTGCATTATTTCTATTATTACATTGTAGTAATAAATAAAAAAGTTAAACCCACCATAATGCAGAATCAGTGGGAGATTTGAGCGTGTCACTTGCCACGCTGCCTGCCACCAGATGCGGAATGTCACTTGCCACGCTGCCTGCCACCAGATGCGGAATGTCACTTGCCACGCTGCCTGCCACCAGATGCGGAATGTCACTTGCCACGCTGCCTGCCACCAGATGTGGTAAGGCCCCAACAGATGAAGCTAGTGCCCCCCTCCACAGATGAAGCTAGTGCTCCCCTCCACAGATGAATCTAGTGCTCCCCTCCACAGATGAAGCTAGTGCCCCCCTCCACAGATGAAGCTAGTGCCCCCCTCCACAGATGAAGCTAGTGCCCCCACTAGGCCCTGCTCACACTCACCCTGTCACTGTGTTGTCATACTCTGGGCTCCCCCATTAACAGTACTGTCCTCTGCCCTTATTTATATCATAACCCCACATTACAGTCCTCAATCCCCCCCACACATTACAGTCCTCAATCCCCCCCACACATTACAGTCCTCAGCCTACCCCCCACATTACATTCCCAACCTCCACTTTAATATCCTCAGCCCCCCTCACATGACAGTTCTTGGTCACCCCAATTTAACTTCTTCAGGCCCCCACATGCCAGTCCTCAGCTCACCCCCACATTATAGTCCTCAGCTCACCCCCACATTACAGTCTCGGTCCCCCCACATTACAGTCCTCAGCTCCCCCCACACTCCAGTCCTCAGTCCCCCCCCCCCCCACAATCCAGAGACAGATCGGAGGGAGGCACAGCATGTCTGGATAGGGACAGGAGAGGAGTTGCAGGGAGGGAGGCGGGACAGTTCTGGATGGAGGGCCAAGGTAACAAACAGGTGACTGGCTGCTAGGATGAAGGACAGTCCTAGCAGCCAATCGCCTGTTTGATAACCTCGGGCAGCTCCGCCCTCCACCCAGAATTGTTCTGCCTCCTGCTGTCGGCTCTGTGAGGATTACAGAGCGACGTCAGGAGGAAGAAAAGTCTCCTACATCGCGGTTCGAATGGCAAAGTGCCGCTGGTCGCATGTGGGGCTCTCTTATGCCGCCTGCTCGCACCCGCGGTCGCGGACCGGGGGTTGACGACCCCTGGGTTAACTGGTGAAAACGGTCCATCAGACCGTTTTCATCGGATAGACCGATCGTGTGTACAGGGCTTAAGAAAAAAAAATTATTTCTTAAAATGTTTGTTTATATTTACATTTACAGAGAAAAAATAAAATCCCAGTGGTGATTAAATACCAACAACAAAAAGCTCTGTCTCAAAAACTTGATATAAAAATCATTTGGGTACAGATTTGCATAGCTGAGTAACTGTCATTTATAGTGTTGAGCAGAATATGCCATATTCGATTTCGCGATATATCTCGAATATATATTCGAATATTCGAGATATATTCGCTAAATTCGAATATTCGTGATATTTTATCGAAATTAAATGATTGCGATTTTTCGCTATTGCGAATGCGAAAATAATTGCGAATTTTTAATAACTGCGGTAGGAGCACTCTGATTGGCTCAGAATATTCTTGATATTTAGTCGAAATTTCGCAAAATGCGAATGCGATATTTATTGCGCAATTTCGAGAAATGCTGGAGGAGCGCTCTGATTGGCTCAGAATATTCGTGATATTTTGTCGAAATTTCGCAAAATGCGAATGCGATATTTATTGCGCAATTTCGAGAAATGCTGGAGGAGCGCTCTGATTGGCTCAGAATATTCGTGATATTTTATCGAAATTTCGCAAAATGCGAATGCGATATTTATTGCGCAATTTCGACAAATGCTGTAGGAGCACTCTGATTGGCTTAGAATATTCGTTATATTTTATCGAAATTTCGCAATATTGCGATTGCGATGATTATTGCGGAATTTCGCCAAATGCTGTAGGAGCGCTCTGATTGGCTCATTCTGAAATCGAATATTCGAGATATTTTAGCGCAATTTCACTAAATGCGAATGCGAAATTGTTTGCAGATATTTCGAAAACTGCTGTAGGAGCACTCTGAAATAGAATATTTGTGATATTTTAGCCAAAAAATATTGCGATTTTCCGATCAAGCATGCGCAATCGCGCGAACAACACGCGCCCAACACGCGACCATTTCCTGGACCCTTGCCAGTTTCCAACTTTATGATCGCATCGCAATCGAAGAGCAAGATGGTTGGAAGTAATTTCACACTCTCTGAGGAAAAGATGATGATTTGTGTAAGTATTTTGACCACTGTTATTTCATTATCTTCAACTGCATTTTAGTCTAGTTTAAAAGTTAGTATATATGATCAGATATTAGTATTTCACAAACAATGTGTCTCCTGCTTTTACAAAACTACAAGTCCCAGCATGCCTGGACAGCTGCAGACACCCTGGTTGGTAAATGTGTATTTAGGCACTTTTCCTTGTTATTTAGCATAATGAATTTAACATTTTTTTGGACATAGGACGTATGCGAACGTCCTGACTTCAGGGTCCTCAAGGCCCAAGGACGTTCGAATACATATTGCCCTTTAGATGTTGCAGAACTACAACTTCCAGCATGCCTGGGAATGCTGGCACTTCTAGTATTGTAAGTTCTGCAGGCCCACATTTTTCAGGCCTTTATGCACGGGTCTCTAAACTGTGGCACCCTAGATGCAGCAAAAGTAAAATTCTTAGCATGCACTGACAGACCGTGGCTGATGGGAGTAGTAGTTTTGCAACAGCTGGAGGTGGACTGGTCTTGAAACCCTGAGTTAGGTAACAAATCTGTAGTGTTTTGCAACCATTCTGCCTCCAGCTGTTTTTTTTCTGTTGAAAAGCCTGTGGCGTGCAAAACACAACCCAAAAACTCCACCCGGTGCAGGGAAAAATTTGCACACACCTAAAGAGTGACATCACAAAAAACTGCGACGGTTGCATACGTCAGTGGTCCTCCGAAAAGGTCCCGTCTCTGACCCCCCGGGGCGTTAGGCTCCTGACAGGGAAACGAGTTACTGTGGTCCATACAGCCGAAGCCATATGGACCCATCTCGGTCCAAGCAGCCGAAGCCACAAGGACCCAACATCCTCGGAGGGACTGCCGAAACAGAACCCTCCTCGTTGAGGCTCCCCCTAAGGGAGACCCCATGAGAGCCGGTGAACCTAACCAGAAGGCCGAGTCTACCAACTCCCAAGACTTTCAGAGACCGGCCCGAGGACCAGCACCCTACTCGCCACACATAAAGTGCAAGCACCAAAACAAAAAGAGTGACAAACAAAACAGAACACGGGGAAAAATAATAAAAGAAAGTGGGGAAAAGGAAGATGGGAGAGTGAGGAAAGTGACCAATGTGAAATAATTCTGCCTCCAGCTGTTGCAAAACTACAACTCCCTGCATGCAACTGGCTGCAATTACCCCCCCCCCCCCTCTCCCCCAATGTGAATTTACAGGGTACATTCACATGGGCTGTGGCTTACAGTGTGCTTCTAGCTGAAGCAAATTTGGCGCTGCAGCTCAAACCCTCAGCGGGAAACTACTGTGAACCCCATGCCTCCCCGTTATTACCGGACAGCCATTAACTGTCCAGGCATGCTGGGGAGTTAAAGTATAATTGTTGTACAGCTGGTGACGGATGAGCTACATGGTGTATCAGAGCATGCTGGTAGTTGTAGTTGTTAAATAACATCAACTCCATTATTTATTCTAAATTAATTAATCAAAAAGTCAAAAGAAACAAACATATTCTTGTTCCTATATAAAGATAGGGATGAAAGAAAATAATCTATTGTACAGGCCCATTATCAGTGTCCCAAAAAAATTATAGCGGTCAGATGAATAGCAACGCATATCTCCCCTATACGTGTATCCTGTGTTGTTAATCATATATACATAATTATGCAAATCATAATGGCTGCTATATTTATGCAAAAAAGGTGGCGACCGAAATGGCATGATATAAAATCTGTCATGTTACCCCTGTCATTGATTAATAAGGCGAGAATGCTTCCAATTGTTGAATACCATACATTTACGTCATATATCCATAAGGCTGTCAACAAAAGTATTACAATATACTTTGTTCTTCATCTTGCAGAAGTTCCTGGAAACAGGATACGATGAGCTGCGGAGGCAGCAAGAAAAACAGGCAGTTGTAAGCTCCCTAATTGAGGAACTACGCGCCCAAAACGGCGAAGCACCCACTCGCATGACGATCCTCAAAAAGTGGTCCGACCTAAAGAGGCGCCAGATGAACCGGGTCAGGCGTATCCGGAATAAATATCATCCTGGTAAGTTATTGGTCACAGTTATGTTTTTTTTCCCCTAAAGTGTATTTTGTGCGTGTACTCGAGAGAGGAGCCGGACTGCAGGAGTTGGGAGTAGGCAGGCCTCCCCCAGAGGTAATCTGCCACCTTTCTCCATGCCCCGGGTGGCAATGGCGGGTGTGTGGGGGTCCTCCCACACAGACCGTCCTACCTGCTCCGCTTCGAAGCCCAACGGGGCAGAGGGACTCCCTATAAGGGAGTGAGAGGATTTGCCCGCTCAACCAGCCCCGTTAGTCCTTCGCCTCTCTTTTTAGAGACCGCGTGGTCAGAGTGCGTGCATGTTAACCCAATTGCGAGTGCGTGTGTAAGTGTGGTGGTTTTTGTGGGAGGGAGGTGGGCATACTAAGCGCAGGCTTACCTCGCATAGCACACCCACCGGGGGCCGGGCTGAGACCACCAAACTCAATTCACATGTAGCCGAGAGCGGGATCCGAACCCCTAGCTGCAGAGGTGAATGGCTTGTCAGCGCAGTGGCAATCGCGTTGAGCCAGCCCGGGTCCCTTGGGGACAGTTATGTAAGGTCATATGTAATTAATGTAAGGTCAGATGTTGTTAACCAAGACGCCATGTTGTTGTAACATTTATCACCACCAGCCAAGGTATTCATAGTACTGTTGTAAAAAAACATGGGACAGCAGACAGGAACACAGAAGTTATGTGGGAACATACTTTTCCCATTGCTTTGCATGGGACTTTAAACAAAAAGCCAGACCCTCACCAATGGGGTTAGTTAAGGGATAAATTAACGATCCTATACTTTAAGTGGACGTATAGATAACATGTGACCAAGTGTTATCGAAATATCTACAGCTGTTATGAAGTAACATGTATTTCCCATAGAGTTGAATGGGACTTTAAAGAAAAACCCTGACCAAGGCAAATGGGGGTGGGTAAGGGTTAAACCACCAATCCTATATTTGTGGCTGACATAAAAGTAACCTGTGTGCCAAGTTTCATGTAAATATCTTTAGCCGTTTGGACGTGATGGTGGAACATACATACATACATGCACACACACGTTGAGTTTTATATATATAGATTCCCACTAAATTCCTGTGTTAGGCGTGGGGTTGTTATAGTAATCCTGTGTACTCCATCAAGCCCTTTTTTTAACATGAGATCGTCTGAACAAAACAAAGGAGACAAAAACAGCTCATTTTACCATGGTGGCAGCCCAGCTCACGCTCAGTCCCCTGTAGTGCCCACAAGACCCTTTAATATAACATTGTCCCATTGGTTAACTGTCTATATAAATTAATTTGTATTCATATACAATACAGCAGAGTACACAGAATTTGCATACGTCATTAGAAAACATTTTTATAATATATGAACATTGTGTTATTATAGGAGCTCCGCTACCAACTGTGCGCCCCAAGCGCACAAGGCGACAGGCCGCAGAGGAGGAGCAGGAGGAGGATGTGGAAGAGGAGGAGAGGGATGAGGAGGAGCAGCCAGGGCCATCCACATCACCACCCCCAGCTCCTGTGGAGGAGCAAGAGGAGGAGCTGCACCCCCCCCCCCCGAAACTTCTGGTGGAGTAGTGGGTGACGAGGAAGAGGAGCAGGATGAGACGGTTAATTTTACCATCAATCAGGAGGGTAAATATGTGCACAGAGATTAATAAAATTTCAACAATAAAATGTAGCTCTAAAAATGGACAGCATTTAAAGCAGGGCTGTGGAGTCGGTAGATACATTTTCCGACTCCGACTCTGACTCCTCAGTTTTATGTACTTCAGACTCCGACTCCCCGACTCCCCGACTCCAACTCCTCTGTATTAATATGCAAATGTATTTTATAGATTCCTTGAGGGAAAGAAACGCAACCTACCACAGGACTACTGGCTGGGAAGCCAACAGTCTACTGTATTGCACAGTTTAAGCAAAAGACAAACACAATGAAAACAATCAAGTGACTGGATAGTAGCAGCAGGCTTAAACATCAGGAACATGATCTTTAACAGTTCAAAAATACAGACCACATTATTTGGCTGTTTTAGAACAAAAACAAAGCTTATCTATAATGAACCAAAAAAAAAATCTGAAAAACCTAGAAATGGTTTATATTAATCTTGAAATGTAGTTCTAGGCTTAGCAAATGCAAATAAATGCAATGTAGAGTTCTAAGGAAGAGAATTGCCTCTGCCAGATCCTCTTTCATAGAGTCTCTTAAGTCCGACTTTATTATTTTTATGGCTGAAAATAATCTTTCGTAACGGTCTTTGAAATCCAAATGTTTTTTTCTTATATCCTAACAGTTATAAAAAAGCTCAAGGGGAAACAAGCTGCCGTGAAAAACATGACGCAGAGAGTACTGGCAAATGAGCAGCAGATCCTTTTTTTGACGCGCCAAAATCAGCAGCTGGTGCAACAAATGGCGAAAACCATGGATGAGGTGGCAGAGCTTCAGAAGTTCATGTCTTAATTTTTTATTTTTTTTTGTTTTAATAAAAAATGTTATATTTTGCAAAGGTTTCATTTCTTATTGAAATTATTAGTTTTTTAAACACATCTAACTTCACATCTAACACATCAACATCAACACATCTAGCTTAATAATAACCGAAAACATTTTATACTATTACTAGCTGAATACCCGGCGTTGCCCGGTCTTCCTATCTTAACCTTTTGGGGAGGAAAATCATAGTAATATAAATATACCCATCTTTTATATAAGGGTGTTGGTAAGGGTTAATTTAACT
This sequence comes from Rana temporaria, assembly GCF_905171775.1. Lineage (NCBI taxonomy): Eukaryota > Metazoa > Chordata > Amphibia > Anura > Ranidae > Rana > Rana temporaria. The sequence goes on along the minus strand of NC_053500.1, from coordinate 94,444,680 downwards.
GTTATATATTTTTATTTGGCATATAAGTAATATGTATAGCAGGTATTATTGAAATATCTCTAGGTGTACAGAAGTTATGTGGGAACATACATTTCCTATTGATTTGCATGGGACTTTAAAGAAAAACCCAGACCCTCACAAATGGGGGTAGTTAAGGGATAAATTAACTATCAGTGGTATCAGTGAACAGCAGTGGTAATAGGAGTATGTAGAGTGGGAATTAACTTTTTACATAGGTGTCTTGACTGAGCAGCAGCAGCAGTAGTAGTAGCAGTAGATACAGAGTCATATCACTTGGGCAGGAGGTGCCATGATGAACAGCAGTGGTAATAGGAGTATATAGAGTGGGAAATTACTTTTGACATAGTTGTCTTGACTGAGCAGCAGCAGCAGCAGCAGCAGTAGTAGTATTAGCAGTAGTAGTTGATACAGAGTCATATCACTTGGGCAGGAGGTGCCATGATGAACAGCAGTGGTAATAGGAGTATATAGAGTGTGAAATAACTGCTGACATAGGTGTCTTGACTGAGCAGCAGCAGCAGCAGTAGTAGTATTAGCAGTAGTAGTTAATACAGAGTCATATCACTTGGGCAGGAGGTGCCATGATGAACAGCAGTGGTAATAGGAGTATATAGAGTGGGAAATAACTGCTGACATAGGTGTCTTGACTGAGCAGCAGCAGTAGTAGTATTAGCAGTAGTAGTTGATACAGAGTCATATCACTTGGGCAGGAGGTGCCATGATGAACAGCAGTGGTAATAGGAGTATATAGAGTGGGAAATTACTTTTGACATAGTTGTCTTGACTGAGCAGCAGCAGCAGCAGCAGCAGCAGCAGTAGTAGTATTAGCAGTAGTAGTTGATACAGAGTCATATCACTTGGGCAGGAGGTGCCATGATGAACAGCAGTGGTAATAGGAGTATATAGAGTGGGAAATTACTTTTGACATAGTTGTCTTGACTGAGCAGCAGCAGCAGCAGCAGCAGTAGTAGTATTAGCAGTAGTAGTTGATACAGAGTCATATCACTTGGGCAGGAGGTGCCATGATGAACAGCAGTGGTAATAGGAGTATATAGAGTGTGAAATAACTGCTGACATAGGTGTCTTGACTGAGCAGCAGCAGCAGAAGCAGCAGTAGTAGTATTAGCAGTAGTAGTTGATACAGAGTCATATCACTTGGGCAGTAGGTGCCATGATGAACAGCAGTGGTAATAGGAGTATATAGAGTGTGAAATAACTGCTGACATAGGTGTCTTGACTGAGCAGCAGCAGTAGTAGTATTAGCAGTAGTAGTTGATACAGAGTCATATCACTTGGGCAGGAGGTGCCATGATGAAAAGCAGTGGTAATAGGAGTATATAGGAGTGGGAAATAACTGCTGACATAGGTGTCTTGACTGATCCAGAGGAGTCATGGGATAAAGTCATGTGGTCAGATGAGACCATAATATAACTTTTTGGTCATAATTTCACTAACCGTGTTCGGAGGAAGAATAATGATGAGTACCATGCCAAGAACGCCATCCCTACTGTGAAGCATGGGGGTGGTAGCATCATGCTTTGGTGGTGTTTTTCTGCACATGGGACAGGGTGACTGCACTGTATTAAGGAGAGGATGACCGGGGCCATTTATTGCTAGATTTTGGGCAACAACCTCCTTCCCTGATTTAGAGCTTTGAAGATGGGTCGAGGCTGGTTCTTCCAACATGACAATGACCCAAAGCACACAGCCAGGATAACCAAGGATTGGCTCTGTAAGGAGCATATCAAGGTTCTGGCGTGGCCTAGCCAGTCTCCAGACCTAAACCCAATAGAGAATCTTTGGAGGGAGCTCAAACTCTGTTTCTCAGCGAGAGCCCAGAAACCTGACTGATGTAGAAAAGATCTGTGTGGAGGAGTGGGCCAAAATCCCTCCTCCAGTGTGTGCAAAGCTGGTGTAAAACTACAAGAAAGGTTTGACCGCTGTAATTGCAAAGAAAGCCTACTGTACCAAATATTAACATTGATTTTCTCAGGTGTTAAAATAGTTATATTCAGCACTGTAAATACATCAGGTCCGGGGCTCCATCAGGGAATGCATGACAAGGGACCCTTCAGCGCCCTGAACCGACGACGGGTGCCAGAAAGTCACCGCCGATCCAGGACTCATTCATCTTTATGAATGTGAGTCTGTCCACGGAGTCTGTGGACAGACGGGTCCTCTTGTCCGTGACCACCCCACCTGCCACGCTGAATGTCCGCTCAGATAGTACGCTGGAGGGGGGGCAAGACAATAACTCCAGCGCATACTGAGCGAGCTCGCGGCAGGTGTCCAATCTGGCAACCCAGTACTCCATGGGGTCGTCGGTAATCATACTCTCAGAAGCACCGACGGACGCCATGTAATCTGCCACCATGTGGGCCAGCCGCTGGTGGTGACTGCTGCTGCTGCTGCTGGTACTGGGTCGCTCCGATTGGAAGAACATCCTCATCTCATCCATTAGGTCCCCTGCTCGGCTGCTGCTGGGTGCAGCCACCTGCTGGGTGAGATGAGGGGGGACAACTGGAGGCCGGGGAGTTGCCTGCTTCAACCGGCTGACAATGCCTGCCTGCAGTTCCTCCATCCGGTGCTGCCTCCGGCTGGCTGGGATGAACTGCTCCAGTTCCCTTGCACCTGGGATCCAAAAGGGTGGCCATCCAGAAATCATCCCTCGCCTTGATGGTCTTAACCCGGGGGTCCCTCCTGAGGCATCTCAGCATGTGGGCAGCCATAAGGAAGAGCACAGCCCGCTGTGACTCCTCACTGCTGCCCAGGTCAATGAGGTCCGACTCTTCATCCCTGAGGCGCTGCTGGTCACGCTCAGAGATGCCCAACCCCCGGACTATCGGTGCCCCCAACACCGGTTCTCCCTCCTGACCAGGCCCTGACTCCGGGATGACACCAGCAACCACCTCCTCCTCCTCATCATCATCATCCTCCTCCTCCTCCTCCTCGTCCTGGCCCTGGTCTCGGTGGAGCATTGCTGACTCCTCCTGCTCCACCAAGGCACTCTCCCCAGCTTCGAGCAGGCGATCTATTGTCCTCTCCAACATGAACACTATTGGCAGCACGTTATTGAGGCCGACATGCTCACTGCTGACCATCTTGGTCGCCTGCTCGAAGGAGGACAACACTTGGCAGACCTGCTGTATCTGCCCCCACTCCGCACAGGCGATGAAAGGGAGTTGTGGTGAAGCCCTCTCAGTGCGTAGGTCCATCAGGTACTCCCTCACCGCCCTTCGCTGCTCCCACAACCTCTTCAGCATGTGGAGGGTGGAGTTCCACCGCGTCACACTGTCCACAATCAGCCTGTGAAGGGGCAGACTGTAATTCCGCTGCAACTCGGACAGGGACGCGGTAGCGGTTGGGGAGCGCCTGAAGTGGCTGGCAATCCTACGCGCCTTTGCCACAATGTCACTCAACCCGGGATAAGTGCGCAGGAACTTCTGCACCACCAGGTTGAGGACATGTGCCAGACAGGGCACGTGGGTCAGACTGCCAGCACTGAGGGCGGCGAGTAGGTTGCTGCCGTTATCGCAGACAACCATACCTGCCTGGAGCCTTCGGGGTGTCAGCCACTTCTGGACCTGAGCCTGAAGTGCTTTCAGCACTTCTTGTCCAGTGTGTCTCCGGTCCCCTAAACTAACAAGCTGGAGCACGGCCTGACAGCGCACGTGCCCCACACTTGAGTAGCTACGGGGGCGCTTGCTGGGAGGCTCAGCAGCTGCAGAGACAGTGGCTTGAGGGAGACCAGCAGTTCTCCCCTGGACACCCCGGGGCGGCACCACAAGATCGGTTGCCGCCGATCCCTCACCGACGCCTCGGAGGGAAACCCAATGGGCCGTGAAGCTGATGTAGCGCCCCTGCCCATGCCTGCTGGTCCAGCCATCCATTGTCAGATGAACCCTGTCGCTGACAGCGTGATCCAGCGACAGGGTTACATTCTGCACAATGTGCTGGTGTAGGGCAGGGACACCAGTCCTGGCAAAGAAATGGCGGCTGGGGACACGCCATTGGGGTTGGGCCTGCTCCAACATCTGCCTGAAGGGGTTGCTGTCAACTATGTTGAAGGGCAGCAGATGTTGGGCAATAACCCTTGCCAGGAGCCCATTGAGGGAACGCACACGTCGGTCTCCAGGGGGGAAGGGAGTGGTGCGGTCAAAGGCGTCTGAAATTGACGCCTGGCGCCGGACGGCAGTGCGGGACACAGACGCGGAGGGTCCTGTGGAAGTAGAGGTCTGGCTGCCGGTACCAGTACCTCTACTAGAGGGAGCGGGGGGGCATGACCTGCTGGAAAGAGATGAAGATGTGGCAGGGGCTGCTGTACCCTGCTCACTTGTGGTGGTGGCGCTGCTACCACCACCACGCTTCATCTCGTCAAACACCGCCCAGTGGTTTATCCTCAGGTGATGGTTCAGGGCTGTGGTACCCACCCGAGCCAAACACTTCCCTCTCTTCACCCTCACTTTACAAATCCGGCAGATGGCCACGGTAGGGTTGTCTGCCACCAGGGTAAAGTAGTTCCAGACAGGTGACTTCAGCACCGCCCCCCTGTCAGATGGGGTGACGCTTACTTGCACCTGCTGGGACTCGGTGCGCACAGGTGGAGCTGCCTGCTGCTGCTGCTGCTGCTGCTCCTCCTGACACCTCCTGCTGCCATCACCAGTGGAGACCCTGACGATGGTCTCCCTGGTGGTGACCTGGCGCACCGTTTCACCAGGGTGCCTACCTTCCCCGTCGTCACTGACGTAGTGAGCCGACGCGTCAGATGGCAACCATGATGGGTCACCCTCTTCGCCCCCAGAGATGTCAGACCAAGGGCTGAGATGTGTTGGTCTGAGGGAACCAACTGACATGGAGCCTCTAGCCTGGCTCCGCTGTCCCCTCACCCACGCCTGGGTCTGACTAGGTGCTGCTGTTTCCTGCACCAAAACAGCAGCACCAGTTTGAAGGGATGTCTCTGGGATACTGCCAGCAGGTATCCCATCCTCCTCATCCATCCCTTCAAAAAGGTCCTGACCATCAGGACAGAGCTGGAGGTCTGCCTGATGCATGGCCTCCCCCAAGATATCCCTCTCACTGTCGCTGTCGAACAGTAAGATGCTGGACTCTTGGGGGCTGGGGGGGGGTACTACAGGCACCGGTGTAATGGTGGTACTACTGTGAGTCGGGACCGACGACTCACTGGCACTGCTGTGCCCCATGTAGTCCACCACTACTTCAGCCTGAGATGGCAATATCGGGCGGCTGCCCGATGGGAAGAACTCCCGGATCAGGCGGACTCCCCTTGCACCCGATCCTCTACCACTAGTAGGGGCACGAGAGGTACCCTGTGCTGGCAGCGACCCAGCACTGGGAGTAACTCCCCTACCCCTGCTGCCACGGCCACGGATGCCGCTCATGATTGCTGATGTGTGTGGGGGGGGGTAAACTTTATTGGGGGGGGAAATGTGAGGAAAATGTGTTTTTATGTGTTTTTTTTACAAGACAGGCACGCAGACAAAGACGTACACAGACAGCTACTAAACTATAAGGCCCCATACTCACGAGCAAACATGTGTATGTGAAGATCCTTATATCTAAATAAATGATCCAATATAATCGAGAAGGCAGGGTTTTCTACCCTGCTGCTATTGATATATGTGAACCCAGTGATCAACAACATAAACAGTGATAAACCATAACTTCAAATGATTAAGTAGACAATAAAAATATTAGTGTTTAAAAAGTCCATGAAGTCCAAGGCTAGTTTTAAATTAGATGATAAGTCCATATAATAAAAAAGGAAGAACACCCGTGAAGAATCCAGAAATGTTTGCAATTAATACACCAGACGTGAATCCTCCACCGATCATGCAGCTGCTTACCAGATATCTGGGTCCTGCCGGACCACTATCCACATATCTCTCAGCCAGAGATTTTGTAAGGCAGTAGTAACTCCTTCAATGCACTAAACCACTCCGTGCTCAATGAGGCTCAACGAGGGATATAGAAGACAACAAACAGAGCTCCACATAGCATAAATCCGGATAATTTATTTTTAAAAGAACATAAGCATATGTACATACAACTCACATTTGGGTTGAATAAACCAGCATTTGGCCTGTAACGCCGGCCGGACGTGTCCAGGAACAAAAAGAGGCCACTCGTTTTTGGAGGAATGAAGGGGATGGCGTCACTCACACAACACTAAGATATCATTATGAATAAGGAACACTTTCTACAAAACTTATGTCCATTTGGATTTAGTAATATTGAATTAAGTTTTTACTTTTTTCTCATAGTGTGCTATTCAGACAGGGGTCACATTCCTTTGGTTGCATGATATGCACCGATGGGTCAAGAACATGTCCAGTATAGCCAGATCCAATTACCAACAGCTATATACCTCATGTGGAGAGGTTATTCTGCTGTTGCTTTAGAGGGAGCGGAGGTGCATGGATGTGTAGGGCTATTACGGTGAGCCGCTCTGTGGAGCGCAACCACTTAGACGGGCGCATGCGCGGCAAATCCATAATGAGGCTTGGTTCACAATGTTATGATGTAGTCCAACATTCAATGTTTATTTTACATGTTTTATTAATTTTAATGGTTTAAAACCTTCATATAATGTACATAATGTATATAGGCATCTGCAGTTCCCGGGCCGGGTGGTGATTTGGATGTTGTTTGATGGCGCATATATTACGATCGTGTGTAATATCCAATATCCCACCATCCGACACGCTGGGCTGTGTTGCTGAATCCGGAGCAGTGACCTTGCGGTCCCGCCCCTCAGATGTTCTTGCCACGCCTCGCCGTAGTGGATTCTACATGTCCTGCAGGTGCCCGCCCATTTGGGCGGTGTTACGACTTGCGACCCGGATGTGGATCAATACACTTCCGGTGCATGGGGGAATCCCGGAACGAGGCTTGGTTAGTGTATTTGCTTCATCAATTAATTGTATTTGTATTTCTATATAAAGGGGTGGCGTCCCACGCCACTCGTACCCTGAGACGAAGTGATCTTATCACGAAACGCGTCGGGTGGATTGAGTGACGTGTGGACGCCATCCCCTTCATTCCTCCAAAAACGAGTGGCCTCTTTTTGTTCCTGGACACGTCCGGCCGGCGTTACAGGCCAAATGCTGGTTTATTCAACCCAAATGTGAGTTGTATGTACATATGCTTATGTTCTTTTAAAAATAAATTATCCGGATTTATGCTATGTGGAGCTCTGTTTGTTGTCTTCTATATCCCTCGTTGAGCCTCATTGAGCACGGAGTGGTTTAGTGCATTGAAGGAGTTACTACTGCCTTACAAAATCTCTGGCTGAGAGATATGTGGATAGTGGTCCGGCAGGACCCAGATATCTGGTAAGCAGCTGCATGATCGGTGGAGGATTCACGTCTGGTGTATTAATTGCAAACATTTCTGGATTCTTCACGGGTGTTCTTCCTTTTTTATTATATGGACTTATCATCTAATTTAAAACTAGCCTTGGACTTCATGGACTTTTTAAACACTAATATTTTTATTGTCTACTTAATCATTTGAAGTTATGGTTTATCACTGTTTATGTTGTTGATCACTGGGTTCACATATATCAATAGCAGCAGGGTAGAAAACCCTGCCTTCTCGATTATATTGGATCATTTATTTAGATATAAGGATCTTCACATACACTTGCTTATTACAAGTGTGTATTTGGGTTTAGCGCAATTACTCTCTTTTTCCATTTGTTAATTTTGTTTATACACAACCTAATTGCTGCTTATTAATCCCGATCGCTCATCTTAGCGCAGTTGTTTCCAACTATTTTTCACGAGCAAACATGTCTGCTGAAACTGGCCCGCAGGCCAGTTTCAGCAGACATGTTTGCTCGTGTGTGGGCGCGAGCGGGCCGAATTCCAGCAAACATTTGCCCGCCGGGCCTTTTCCCAGCGGGCAAATATTCCTGGACTTGTTTTAAAACAGCCCGCTGGAATTCAGCCCGCTCGGACATGTACGGTCGTCAGTACAGACCTACCGTACATGTCCAGGCGCCCGCCGTCCCTCGCATGCGTCGAATGACTTCGACGCATGCGTGGAAGCATTTTAAAGGCGGGCCGCCCACGTCGCCGCGTCATTGTCGCGGCGACACCGCGTCATCGACGCGGCGACACCGCGGACACGCCCCGCGTATTGTTTACGCGCGGACTTCTGTACGATGGTGTGTACAACCATCGTACAGAAGCCCTCTGGCAGACATGTATGGTGAAAACGGTCCGACGGACCGCTTTCACCATACATGTTTGTCCGTGTGTACCCGGCCTAAGAAAAGTAGTACACCAAAGACAAGGACTACAAAATTAAAAAAAAAAAAAAAAGCACTAAACAAACACTAACTTTTTTTTTTTTTTTAAACACAAAACACAGACACTAAACACACACTAAGCTAAGCTAGATGAAATAAATGTACACTAACAGTGTGTACACTTACTACACAAAATTTAACTAAACTGAACACAAACCTTAGCTTTTAGAAAAGCTCTTTAGGAAAAACTAAGCAAAATGTGCACTGAAATCACTAGCAAATATCACTGAACAGCGAAGCTGCAAGATCAAACAGTAACACAAGATGAACAAAACTTAGCTTTGAAAAAAGCTCTTTTAGAAAGCTCAGCAAAATGTGCACTGAAATCACTAGCAAATATCACTGAACAGCGAAGATGCAAGATCAAACAGTAACACAAGATGAACAAAACAGCACAAAACAGCACAAAACGTAGCTTTGAAAAAAGCTCTTGGGTCTATTGCTTTGAAAAAAGCAGTTGATATACTGGAAAAGATGCACTGGAATCACTAAATAGCAATGCAGCACTATGCTGATGATGATATAAATCAATCAGGAACAGACACAGGAACACAGAAACAGCCTCCACACTCTCTAGCCAGCTTCTGAATCTGCAATGAAATGGTGCTGGGAGTGACCTTATATAATGTCCGTGCAGGCAGATTCCTATTGGTTGCTAACCTCTGACGAGTGTGGAAGGAGAACTCTGATTGGCTCTGATGCAAAAGGGCGGAGAAAATAATCGCGCAATATTCCTATTGCCGAATATTCGCATTGCGAATATTCGGCAATATAAAATGATCGCTTCAGCTACTCGGCCCAAGGTCTCTAATCATACCAGCAATGCTTTTAGACGTCTATGGAGATCACTAGGATGTGATCTGTTTTAAAAATGAAACTGTAAAAATCGCTCTGATGCGGAAGATAGGGGCGAAGAAAATAATCGCGCGATATTGCGATTGCCGAATAATCGCATTGCGATTTTTCGGCAAAATTCAATGAACGCTTCAGCTACTCGGCCCAGGGTCTCTAATCATACCAGCAATGCTTTTAGACGTCGATGGAGATATCTAGGATGTGATCTGTTCTAAAAAAAAATTGTAAAAAATCGAATATTCGGAATTGCGAATATTCACCGCGAAATTCGAAATATAGCGCGATTTCTCGAATATGCTATATTCGAGTCGAATATTCGCAATGCGAATATTCGTGAGCAACACTAGTCATTTATAGTGTGACTAAAATCTGAAAAATGGTCTGGATTGAAAGGGATTGAAACAGTCCAGATTTGAAATGGTTACATCTATAAACACTTACATTTCCAGTAAGAAATACAACCTCTTCATTTGCCATTGTAACGGCTACCCACTGGTGTGAGGGTCTCAGCCGTTGGAGACGTCCTTTTCCCTGGCAAGCTGCGATATGCAAGTACCGCCGGTATATCCCATCGAACGCCCTTTCAAGAAACGAGACGTGCTACGTTTGCAGAGTCAAGCAGACTGACCTTTAATGTCACATTTTTCCTCCTTAAATCTGGTTACAAACTGTACAGAAACAAATGACACTCCCCCCCCCCCAGGGGGGACTTCAATACACACACTTTGAAAGAATGACCTTCCCTTGAGCCAATCAGCTGCTAGCCATTTCGGCTCCTCAACTTAGCTTGATCAGACAATAGAATTCAATTAACCTTTAAAATAATTATCACTCACACATAATCCCCCTCAGCATACACCCCACAGGAGGCTGTTATCTCCACAAGAGAGTTCATTAGCTATGCGAAGGGAACATTAGCATTCAGCAGTGACAGAGACCCTTGTCCAGTTAACCCTTTGAGCTCAGAATACAATGTGGTACATCCACTTGTGACAAGCCATGCAGTTCCTTGTAGTCCCCCTGCACGAAGATCATAACTGTCCCGGCAGCATGCATGTGTCCGTTACACTACTCCCCCTTTGTGGAACACTCCGGCAGACCCGGATTGATCCTTTTCGGATCAACTTGGGGATGTCCGGTCTGCTGTTAGGGTAAAAGTTCCGTTTGCCTGGACAGTCCGTCGGCCTTCCCATTGGCTTACCAGGTCGGTAGCTGATGGTGACGGTGAATAATAGAATTCAGTTCTGGAACAGTCACTTGCTTTGCTCTTTCAATGGCTCCTAAAACCTGTTGCTGGTGCTCTTGGGACAGATACGGCACCACCTGGATGCAAATCCCATTTAATCTTTTGACAATTTCCGCCTGTTTGTGCATTTCAATGTTCAAGCCACGGGACATCTCATAATACATGACATAGTGTCGTTGCATCTCTGATTTCTCACTGGCCAACTTGTCACATTCCCATTTTAGACTGTGATATTGTGCCGGATCTACAGTACATGTCGGGGAAGGTAGTCTTACCCGGTTCTCAGCAGCAAGCGGGTTGATTCCAGCAACGCGGGTGGTCACGGGACAAGCAGCAGCAGGTGTAGGTAAATAAGCCGAAGTCAGAGGGCCAATGTCGTTGCCCAGCACCACCTCGGCAGGTAGGTTGTCCATGATACCAACTGTGGTCTTTCCTGACCCGGCTCCCCAGTCTAAGTGCACCCGGGTGGTGGGTACGCGAAATACAGCACCCCCTGCGACCCGGACGGCAACTGTGCGAGTGGACACGTTCTCTGGCTTTACCAGATGTTTTTGAATCAGAGTGATAGTAGTCCCAGTGTCTCTTAGGCCTTGTGCTACTTGTCCATTCACCCGTACCTCCTGACGGTGATGCTGACGGTTATCCGGAGAGGCCGCTTGTATTGGGTCGGCCTCATACCAAATTCCCAGACATTCCTCCGGGCCCCCCTCGGTCTCCAGGCAGTGGGCCGCAGAGGGACGTGATGGAGTGACCTCTGTGTTGGGTGTTGTGCGTCTCCAATTGTTATTTGTAGCTCCCAAAGGGCAATAACGAGCAATATGTCCCGTGTCGCTGCAGTGATGGCACGTCACCCTAGGCGAATCCCGGGGGTAGTTGCTAGGCCCCTGAGGATGTGATGGAACTGGAGCCGGAAACTCTGGGCGTGGGGTGACGGTTGGAGTACGCGGTTCTACCTTATGAGCCAGCCGTGTAGTACCCTGGCTTACTTTCCTTGTTTCTGCGTACTCATCTGCTAGCCGAGCCGCCTCGTTTAAGTTAGCGGGACGGCGATCTCGTACCCAGTCTTGTATGTTTGCGGCCAGGTCTTGGAAGAAATGTTCCATTAGGAACAGCTGCAATACTTCCTCCCCGGTGTTGGCCTTGCACCCTTGGACCCAAAGGGATGCCATCCTTTGTAACTGGTTGGCCCATTCCATGTGGGAGTCCACAGCCATCTTCTTGGACTCCCGGAAGCGCCGGCGGTAGGCTTCTGGCGTTACGGCATATCGGGTTAGCAACGCCTTTTTAACTTGCTGATATTGTAAAATATCCTCTGGAGCGAGAGCCCGAAAGGCTTCATTGGCTTTGCCCGACAATTTCCCCGACAAAATAGTGACCCATTGGTCTGGTGGTACCTGGTGTAGTGAGCACTGCCTCTCAAAGTCCGCCAAATATCCATCGATTTCCTCCTCACTTTCTACAAAAGCTTTAAATGCAGTGAACGGTATTTTCTTTCCTGTAGCAGCAGGTGGGGGGGTAGGAACTGCAGGTGTAATGGGCTGTCTCGCTCTTACCAGTTCCAGTTCTTGTCCCCTCTTCGTTTGTATCTCTTCCCTTGCTTCCCGAAACAGCTGGTTGATTAGTTCCACAGACGTTTCTGGATACAAGGATAATCTCCGCTGTACAATCCCAGTAATTACATCTTCTTTGCTGACCGGTGCAAGGGGCTCAGTTCCTTCCATGGATCCATCCATTTCGTCCAGCTCCAGCAGGTCAGCTATCAGCTCCCTCCGTGGTCTGTTGCTGGCGCTCCTACCACGACTCTCTAATAAATCTTTCAGTGTGGATCTTTTCAGCCTGGCGTACTGCGACTCCATTCAGCACTTGCTCTTTGGATAAAAGGACCATCCCACTGCTGCCACCAATGTAACGGCTACCCACTGGTGTGAGGGTCTCAGCCGTTGGAGACGTCCTTTTCCCTGGCAAGCTGCGATATGCAAGTACCGCCGGTATATCCCATCGAACGCCCTTTCAAGAAACGAGACGTGCTACGTTTGCAGAGTCAAGCAGACTGACCTTTAATGTCACATTTTTCCTCCTTAAATCTGGTTACAAACTGTACAGAAACAAATGACACTCCCCCCCCCCCCAGGGGGGACTTCAATACACACACTTTGAAAGAATGACCTTCCCTTGAGCCAATCAGCTGCTAGCCATTTCGGCTCCTCAACTTAGCTTGATCAGACAATAGAATTCAATTAACCTTTAAAATAATTATCACTCACACATAATCCCCTTCAGCATACACCCCACAGGAGGCTGTTATCTCCACAAGAGAGTTCATTAGCTATGCAAAGGGAACATTAGCATTCAGCAGTGACAGAGACCCTTGTCCAGTTAACCCTTTGAGCTCAGAATACAATGTGGTACATCCACTTGTGACAAGCCATGCAGTTCCTTGTAGTCCCCCTGCACGAAGATCATAACTGTCCCGGCAGCATGCATGTGTCCGTTACAGCCATCTTCAGGGATTGTACATTAAGTTAATTCACTTGTCAAAGTGACAGTTTTCTGTGAAGTTTGATTTATACATTATTAAAAGGAATGTCTTCAGAGGCCAAATTAGTGAATGTCACATTTAAATCTCTGGGTTTAAATCAACAAGACTCTAGATGCTACTTGGCAGAGATCAGACAGCTTCCCTCACATATGGTTACTGAGGTGTCTACAATGTGTAACACACTTGGAAGAATAGACAATTTATCACAGTTTCTAAATACAACCCAGAATATTCTGTTTATCAGTGGCATACATAGGGTGGTGCAGTTATCTCAGCATGCCAACACTCAGAGTGAAATGTTTTCTTCGTGTAGCTGCCCCCATGACATCAAGAGGCATGGTGGGGACCCCCAGAGACAGGGAGGTCTGACATTTCACCTCAGGGTGCAGGTTACTAGGCAAGGCGAGTGGTGTGAAAAAATGAAAAGAGAAAAAAGAAAAACAAACTAGGAGCCTGATAAGTTGCTAGATATGAGTGTACCCCCATATATAATGGTAGGGTGTGTTCACAAGTTGCATTACATCACAAAATCGAAAAAGTAAAAATGTACACACCCAGGGTTTATCTCCTCATTACAGTTTATTGAAAATACTATAGCAGCATCACACAAATCTCTCTATATGTGTTCTAACCTCCCCTACAGGACCCCATCACCCCCCAGAAATAATGCACCCCTCCCTGCTAGGTGACAGGGACCCTCTATCACAGACCCAGCCCCCACCTCCCCCTAAAACTGGATGGGACAACTATTCACCTCCCCTTCAGAGCTGGAACCAAGAACCCTATACACTCCCCCTAAAAACCAAGATGGTAACCCAAAACATCTGTATGTGAATGCCCAAAGATGTAGTGAGACCAGGGAGCTCCCAACACCCTGGATAGGGGACTCCGCACCTTAAGACCACTATGGGCGAATGCAGAAGCCTGACCTAAACAGAGAAAGCTGAAAGTTTCTGGGTGCTGGGTGAACACCTGAAGGAAACCACCTAAAATAAAAGTGATAGTGCCCACTCCTGTAGGAACTCATGTTAAGAGCAATGATCCTGTCAGCAAGACCACAGCAAGGGCTGATGATATAGCTGAAAATGAAAGGATGAGGGAAGTAGTGGCGTAGCGTGGGTTGTCAGCGCCCGGGGCAAGGCAAGTAATTTGCGCCCTCTTAACCTGCGAACTTTTAGCACTCCCTGAGTCGCTTTCCTTCCTACAATGGTACTAAACTACCCGATTCCTATCCTGACCACTCCACAACACTGCCCACCAAACTCCACTACACTGCCCACCAAACTCCACTACACTGCCCACTACACTTCCCACCAAACTCCTCTACACTGCCTACCAAACTCCTCTACACTATACTGCCCACTAAACTACACTACACTATACTGCCCACTAAACTACACTGCCCACCCCACTACACTACAATGCCCACTACACTACACACCCCACTTACACTACCCGGCCACTGCACTACACTGCCTACCCCCCTGCACTACACTGCCTACCCCACTTACACTAAAATGCCCACCCCACTACCACTGCCCACCCCACTACACTGCCTACCCCACTTCACTGCCTATTCCACTACACTGCGCACCCCACTTAAACTGAAATGCCCACCCCACTACCACTACACACCCCACTACCAATACACTGCCTACCCCACTTACACTACAGTGCACTGCCCACCACACTGCCCACCCCACTTACACTACACTACACACCCCACTACATTACACTGCCCACCACACTGCCCATCCCACCTACACTACACTGCCTACTACACTACACTGCTCACCCAAATACACACCCCACCCTACTGCACTACACTGCCCACCCTACTGCACTACACTGCCCACCCCACTTACACTACACTGCCCTCTCCAAACTACACTGCCCACCCCACTACACACCCCATTTACACTACACACCCCACTTACACTACACTGCCCATCCCACTACTCACCCCACTTACACTACACTGCCCACCCCACTACACACCCCACTTACACTACACTGTCAGGCATGCTACATGTTTGCTTGCTGGCTGAATTAAATTAATGCATGGATGTGGCATGACTCTCCCCAACTGTCCGCTGGCTGGCGGCTGCTCCCTCCTCTTAGACGACTCACCTGCTTTTTGTCAAAGATCAGAATGCCAACGGGGGATGTCCCAGTTCCAGATACGGCGTGGTCTGGCGGAGAGGAGGAGTAGACGATGGCGGCCACAGGCAGCTCAAACAAGGAGGCAGGACGGAACTTCAGGAACAACCTTCGCGCATGCGCCACCCACGATCACGAAAAGGCCAGGCCCGCCGCAGCATATGACCCCATTCGCCCAATCACAGGGCACCTAAGATTAAATATGGCCGCCGGATCGCTAGCTCCTGTTAATGTCATCTCCCACTGATTCCATGTCCCCCCCATGGATGTGACAATCCCAGATCCACTGATTTCCTCCTGTCTCATTCATGTGTATATAGAAGTGTGCCTTTCCTCTCTTCCCTCCACCTCTCCTCCAGGCTGCTCCCTCTCTCCTCTCCATTCCTCTCTCTTCTCCTCCAGGCTGTGACTTTCCTTCTCCTCCCCCACCCCCTGCTGCCTGCGCTCTATTCCCAGCTCTGTGCTCTCCTTCATCCCCAGCATTGGCTCAGCCTGCCTGGAAGAGTTCAAGAGTGTCAGCGGCTACCCTCCTCCCAATCCCTGGTACCTTGCTGCAGACAGTAATCTGGCGGCTCAGAAGAAAGAGGCGGAGAGCGGCTCCAGGCTGAATCGCCATGTTTGGCACACCTGCTGCTTCACTCTGCAGCCTCTGCGCTCTGCTCGGCGATAATCCTTGTATTCCGCGCCATGTTTAGTCACTGGACATATGGGGTCATGTGCAGCGGCGGGGTTGGCCTGTCCACGATCGCGGTAGATCCTGGAGTCCTGCCTCCACCCATGTTCAGTCTCCTGCACCCTGTGATTGGGCGAAAGGCAGAACTCCAGGATCTACCGCGATCGTGGACAGGCCAACCTCATACGCCCAATCACAGGACACCTGAGACTGAATGTTGCGCCCAGGGCCACACCCCTCTGCCCCCCCCCACGCTACGCCACTGGAGGGAAGTCTCTCTATGACATAAGGATGCACCGTTAATGATCCCGTGCAATACCACCCAGAGTGGGGGGACATAAAACAATCACTGCAGACAGTCAAAGTCACATAGGAAATTTGAATGCTACATCCAATCCGGACAGTAAATGGAGGAATCCCAGTGCTCCAGGTATCCCATATGAACTGCTGATATGATGGGTCTTGTAATGCGGTGTGTACTCACGGTCCTGCTTCCTCTGTTAACGATTTAGTGTTGGTAGGTAATGACGGCCCTTAAGTGCTCCAAGTTGGTCCAGCTGGAAATGTGAATTAGAATCGGCTATGATGTGGGTCATGCAAGTAGTTCAGCACATGTTAAGCTCCTCAATAAATCATACAAGCATTTCACTCCTGGTTAGACTCCACAGACAGGTAGAAAGTCGATCCCAGTGCACACTGCACTACAGCTGATATTCATCGAACCCTCCCGCCAGACAGCAGTGATACCATCAGTCATAGATCCAATGTCAGCTAGTCCCATGCTGGTTGCTTCCTTTGGCTCCTCTCAGGTAATCAAGCATACAGAGCATCGGAGGTAGAAGGTTTTTTTTTTTTTTTTTTCATTGTGTGTCTACATATGTTTCGTTCCACCCCGAACTTCATCAGGACATGGGGTCTCCTTCCCTATTGCTAAATTTAAATATTAAAAAGCAATAGTTGCTAAATAGAAACCCCATAACAAATTTTGCATTTACTATAAAGCAGGGGTGTCAAACTCAATTTCATTGTGGGCCGCATCAGCATTATGATTGCCCTCAAAAGGGCCGGTTGTATCTGTAAGATTAGATGACCAGCGCATCCCCTTCCCTTTACATTAGATGTCAAGAGCCCCCCCACCATCAGAAGTTGAGTCCCCCACTCTCCCTTACAACACAGTGCTCCCCCCTTTCCTTATGCTGCTGCTGGGAAGAAGCTGGATGCATTGCTTGAAAGCAGGAAGTCTGGAGGAGGACTGGAGCTCTCCTGCAGCGGCAGGAGAGGTGCAAGGGCCACATGAAATTTCCTGGAGGGCCGGATTCGGCCCGCGGGCCTTGTGTTTGACACATGTGCTATAAAGTGTTCACCCATTATAGATAAAAAATGTATATATAATTATTAAAAATGCATGGCCGAGGTAAACGCAAGATCAACTCTCGCCATAATCCAATATGAAGGATATATCTATATGCTTTGAGAAATGAGAGCAGGACATGTCAGGGCCCAGGGGTCTATCAAGCTTATATTAGCTAGGATGAAGAGGAATGTAGAAATACAATCTTTCAACTCAACATATACTGAACAAAGCCCAGATTCGATACCTTTAGCAATAATATGGGAATTCACACATGTACAGTATGGCTCGTTGAGTCATCTTTTGCATTGTATTCCATGGCATGGCATAACAATCTCTCAGGAATTAACCTGTTATTAACGGTGAACCTTCAAGACCTGGAGGTACAGGCATACCCCACTTTAAGTACGCAATGAGACCAGAGCATGTATGTAAAATGAAAATGTACTTAGAGTGAAGTAATACCTTTTTTTCACTTCTAGGCTGTAGTGGGGGAGTCAGGGGCTGTAGTGGGGGTGCCAGGGGTACACTCACATGTAAATAGGCTCCACTCCATACCCCGTACATCACGCTGTGCACAGAGGACACTGGTGCAGTGGAGAGGCTGGATGGCGTTCTGTGGCTGACATGGAAGCCAGAAGAACCACCAAGCGAATGTGATGTCACCAGATGTAGGGAGGCGGCCAGGATACAGAAAAAGCACACTGGAACAGGGCAGGCTACGTACTCAGTGCTTCAGTTCCTTCTAGTACGACTGCATGGCTTGGGAATGTTTTTACTCAACAGTGTTTGTAAAGTTAGTGTCCATAAAGTGGGGTATGCCTGTATATCCATTTTCCCAATATCACCAATAGTATACATTGTATTTCTATTTGTATTGGAATAAGGATCATTGGCTGGTGCTTCAATGATAATTGACCTAGTAATTCATCCTATTATTCCCTATAATCCCAGCCAAGAGGAAGGGGGAAAGGTGAGTATATACATAGGGAGGAAAAGGATGTAACAGAGGGGAGAGACCTATAGTGAAAATGAAAGATAGGTGAATATAGATTATTAAGTGTTCTTGCATAGCAAGAGTAGAGATGACCTGCCGGTTCGCCCGGCAGTCGTTTTGCGGCAAACTTTGCGCGTTCGCGGTCCGCCAAACCGGCGGACATCTGGCGATGTTTGCGGCGGTCCGCAATGTACATGGGTAAGAACTTTGACCTATGACACATCCATCAGGTGGTGCAGGACAGCCAATTGAGACATTTCAGCACATGGACATACCCCCTACCTTATAAATAGACCTGATCTGGCGGCCATCTTACATTCTGCTTTTTGTCAGTGTAGGGAGAGGTTGGTGTTTGGAGCAGGGACAGGCTGTATTCGATCAAATAGCCATCTAAAAGGTCCACAAAAGTCCTTTTAAGGACTGGTATAGGCAGAGCCGCCATCAGGAATTATGGGGCCCCTTACACAGCTTTAGGCATGGGCCCCTGGAGAAGATAACCGGGGGGGGTGCTGCCGCCTGAAATTG
Source organism: Rana temporaria (assembly GCF_905171775.1). NCBI lineage: Eukaryota > Metazoa > Chordata > Amphibia > Anura > Ranidae > Rana > Rana temporaria. The sequence continues at coordinate 94,425,981 of NC_053500.1, read as the reverse complement.
GGAAGAGGGGAGGCTGCCATGAAGAAGCGGGGGGGGGGGGCCTTTACAAAAAAAATAAGAAATAAAGAAAAATATATATAAAAAAGGGGGGTAGCCATCCGGGGCCCTGGGGACCTCTGGCTGGGCCCTTTAATAAAAAGAAAAAAACAATTATATATAAAAAATATATATTTAAATTTATTTGCCATCTGGGACCTTTAAAAAAAAATAAACATTTATATATAAAAAAAAAATCCAGGCCTCTGGTCCCTTTAATAATAGAAAAAAAGGGGTTTGCCACATGGGGCCCTCTGAGCCCTTTAAAAAAAAAAAATATATATATATATATATATATATATATATATATATATATATAAAGATACATATATAAAATATTATAAAAAAGAAATATATTTTTTTTATAAAAAAAAAGGGGGGTTGCCATCCGGGGCCCTCTGGGCCCAATAATAATAATATATTAAATATATACATATATATATATAAAAAATAAAATAAATAAAATATATATATATATTTTTTTATAAAAAAGGGGGGTTGTCATCCAGGGCCCTGTGGATCTCCGGGCCCCTGGGGACCTCCGGACCTCTAAAAAAAAAAAAAAAAATATATATATATATATATATATATATATATATATATATTTTAACCACTTGGGATCCACGCTATGGACGAAAGACATCCACAGCGCGGCTCTCAAGTGCCGAGTGGACGTCCTCTTGTTTACATTCCCCGTGCGCGCCACTGGGGGTGCACAGCGGGGAAACAACGTGCCCGGCGCATTGCTGGGAAGCCGATGCGTGTGCCTGGCGGCCGCGATGTCTGCCAGGTACCCGCGATCGGCGGTGACAGCAGGGACGTGGAGCTCTGTGTGTAAACACAGAGCTCGACGTCCTGTCAGGGAGAGAGGAGACCGATGCTGTGTCCCTTGTACATAGGGACACAGCATCGGTCACCTCCCCCAGTCAGTCCCCTCCCCCACACAGTTAGAACACACCCAGGATACACATTTAACCCCTTCCTCACCCCCTAGTGTTAACCCCTTCACTGCCAGTGACATTTATACAGTAATTATTGCATTTTTATAGCACTGATCGCTGTATAAATGTGAATGGTCCCAAAATTGTGTCAAAAGTGTCCGATACGTCCGCCGCAATATCGCAGGCCTGAAAAAAAAAATCCTAAATCTATCCCCTATTTTGTAGGCGCTATAACTTTTGCGCAAACCAATAAATATACGCTTATTGCGCTTTTTCTTTAACAAAAATATGTAGAACAATATGTATCGGCCTAAACCGAGGGAAATTTTTATTTAAAAAAAAAAAAATTGGCATATTAATGTAACTAGGGTTGAGCGAACCCGAACTGTAAAGTTCGGGTTCGGTACAGACTTTGGGTTTTTCCCGAACCCGGACCCGAATAATTGGAAAAAGTTCGGGTCCGGGATCGGAGTTCGGGTATGTTTTGGCGCGCTGCACGGCAGCCAATCGCCATTCGTTTTACTACTTTGACTGGGAACTGATCACAGCCATGCGTACTTATGGCATGGCTGTGATTGGCCAGTGCAGCATGTGACCCATCATGTGACCAGCCTCTAAATTAGATAGAGGCACACAGCACAGATCGTCACTCTGCTTTAGTTATGATAGGGAGAGGCTGCTGCTGTTGCTGCTTAGGGACAGTGTTAGAGAGGTGTATCCTGCTTCAGAAATCTCAACAAGCACACTTTATTTCTTTGATATCTGCATCATCTTATGGTATCTGGCTCGTTGTCACTGTGCTTTAGTTATCATAGGGAGAGGCTGCTGCTGCTTAGGGACAGTGTCAGAGAGCTGTATCCTGCTTCAGAAATCTCAACAAGCACACTTTATTTCTTTGATATCTGCATCATCTTATGGTATCTGGCTCGTTGTCACTGTGCTTTAGTTATCATAGGGAGAGGCTGCTGCTGCTGCTTAGGGACAGTGTCAGAGAGCTATATCCTGCTTCAGAAATCTCAACAATCACTCTTTATTCCTGTGACATCTGCTGTGCTTCATATAGTTTAGGAATTTTGTTCAGCTATAGGGACAGCAGCAATCTATAGGTGACTCTGAATATTTCAACAGCACTGCACCTGCCACCACCTGTGCACCTGTGATATACTGTGTTTGTGTCCAGTACATAGTTCAGGGACAGGTTTCCAGAAATTTTCCTATAGGGACAGTCAGCAATCTATAGGTGACTCTGAATATTTCAACAGCACTCCACCTGCCACCACCTGTGCACCTGTGATATACTGTGTTTGTGTCCAGTACATAGTTCAGGGACAGGTTTCCAGAAATTTTCCTATAGGGACAGTCAGCAATCTATAGGTGAATCTCTGCCCATTTCAACAGCACTCCACCTGTCCCCTGTGATATACTGTCTGTGCAGTACATTGTTTAGGGCTGGCTTCCTGCTTCTTGCTATAGGTAGAGAAATATATAGGCGAATCTCTGCCTATTTCACCAGCACTCTACCTGTCCCCTGTGATATACTGTCTGTGCAGTACATTGTTTAGGGCTGGCTTCCTGCTTATTGCACCTATTTCACCAGCTTACACTATTTTTGTATTTAAAATTTCTCAAAATTAGGGCAAGACCCTAAATTTGAGAAATATATAGGTGAATCTCTGCCCATTTCACCAGCACTCCACCAGTACATTGTTTAGGGCTGGCTTCCTGCTTATTGCTATAGGTAGAGAAATATATAGGTGAATCTCTGCCTATTTCACCATATTACACTATTTTTGTATTTAAAATTTCTCAAAATTAGGGCAAGACCCTAAATTTGAGAAATATGAGGAAAACGTCAAATAAGGGACGTGGTCGTGGTGCTGCTGGTGGAGCTCCTGTTACAGGGAGAGGATGTGGTAGATCTGTGCCAGCTACACGCACATGTGAAACACCTTTCTCAGGTGCGAGTAGCCGACAGAGCCTGCAAGGGTATTTGGTCGGGCCTAATCCAGCTCTACGAATGTTGAGGCCAGGAGCAGAACAGGCGGTAGTAGATTGGGTTGCTGACAGTGGCTGCAGTTCCTTCACATTGTTTTCCAACCAGTCTTGTGCTGAAAGTTCAGAGTTGGCGCCTGCAGCCGATGTCCACCATCAGTCTTCCACCTCACCCCCTTGCAAATCAGCCAAGCAGTCTGAGCCCCAAAGCATGCAGCAGTCTCTTCTTCTTTTTGATGAGTCTGTTAGCATGTGTTCCCAGGGCCATTCACCTAGCCCAGCCCCAGAAGGGGATGAGATTGAGTGCATCGATGCCCAACCACTTATATTTCAAGATGAGTACATGGGGGGGGACCATCACAGCACGTCTTGGATGATGATGAAACACAGTTGCCAACTGTACAGACCGACAAGGAGGGCAGTGGTGAAGACTGGGTGGAAGATGATGTGCAGGACGATGAGGTCCTCGACCCGACATGGAATCAACCTCATGCAGGTGACCCGTGTAGTTCGGAGGAAGAGGCGGTGGTCACACCAGCACAGCAGAAGAGGGAGCAGGGTGCCAAAGCAGAGCTTCCGTCCCCTAGACAGTATGCCTGCTACTGCCCAACGCAGCAAGGGACCGAGCACACCAAGGCCAGGTCCAAGGAGTTCCCTAGCGTGGCAGTTCTTCACACAATGTGCTGATGACAAGACACGCGTGGTTTGCACGTTGTGCAATCAGAGCCTGAAGCGAGGCATAAACGTTCTCAACCTGCATGACCAGGCATCTAAGTGCAAAGCATGAGCTGCAGTGGAGTAGACACCTCAAAAACCAAGAAAGGTCTCTGGCTCCTCCTGCTTCCTCTTCTGCATCAGTCTCGGGCCTCTCTGCCTCTTCATCCACCTCCGTAGTGACAGTGCCACCTGCCACCCCTCAATTAGAGGACCGGCAAGCAACACTACCACCTGGGTCACCAAACATCTCCACAATGTCCCATGAAAGCATTCAGCTCTCCATCTCCCAAACACTGGAGCGTAAGAGAAAGTACCCCTCTACCCACCCGCGATCCCTGGCCCTGAATGCCAGCATTTCAAAATTACTGGCCTTTGAAATGCTGTCATTCCGTCTGGTGGAGACGCAGAGTTTTAACAGCCTGATGGCATTGTCTGTCCCACAGTACGTCATGCCCAGCCGCCACTACTTTTCCAGGCGAGCCATCCCTTCCCTGCACAACCAAGTGGGGGACAAAATCAGGTGTGCACTGCGCAACGCCATCTGTGCCAAGGTCCACCTAACTACGAATACGTGGACCAGTAAGCACGGTCAGGTACGTTATATCTCCCTAACAGCGCACTGGGTAAATGTAATGGCGGCTGGGCCTGAGGCGGATAGCAGTTTGGCGCATGTCCTCCCACCACCGAGGATTGCAGGGTGCTTCAGTTTGCCTCCTGTTCCTAACTCCTTCTACTCCGCTTCCTCATCCTCTACCGCCTCCTCATCCAGTCAGCGTAACAAATTCACCACCAACTTCAGCACAGCCATGGGTAAACGCCAGCAGGCAGTTTTAAAACTTTCCTGTTTGGGGGAAAAAACACACACCGCGCAGGAGTTGTGGATGGACATGGAACAACAGACCGATGAGTGGTTGGCGTCAGTCAGCCTCAAGCCGGGCCTGGTGGTGTGCGATAACGGGCGAAATCTCGTAGCAGCTCTGGGCCTAGCCGGTTTGACGCACATCCCTTGCCTGGCGCATGTGCTGAATTTGGTGGTGCAGAGTTTCCTGAGAACTTACCCCGATATGCCACAGCTGCTGCAAAAAGTGCGGGCCGTCTGTGCGCACTTTCGGCGTTCTCACCCTGCTGCTCGCATGGCATCGCTGCAGCGTAACTTCGGCCTTCCCGCTCACCGCCTCATATGTGATGTGCCCACAAGGTGGAACTCCACCTTGCACATGCTGGCCAGACTGTGCGAGCAGCAGCAGGCGATAGTGGAGTTCCAGCTGCAGCACGCACGCGTGAGTCGCTCTGCGGAACAGAACCACTTTACCACCAATAACTGGGCCTCCATGCGAGACCTGTGTGCCTTGTTGCTCTGTTTTGAGTACTCCACCAACATGGCCAGTGCCAATGACGCCGCTCTCGTGACTATCCCACTTCTATGCCTCCTTGAAAAAACGCTACGGGCGATGATGGAAGAGGATGTGGCACAGGAGGAGGAGGAGGAATCGGGATCATTTCCAAGGCTTTCAGGGCAGTCATTCACAAGTGGCTCCGAGGGTGGGTTCGTGCACCAACAAAGGCCAGGTACACAATTGTCTAGCAAGGGCACAGTTCTGGAGGATGACGCGGTGGAGGATGAGGAGGAGGAAGACATGGAGGAGGAGGAGGAACCATGTTCACAGCAGGATGGCATCCAGACCAGCTCATGGCCATTACTGGTGCGTGACTGGGGGGATACAGAGGACACAGATGATACACCTCCCACAGAGGACAGCTTTTTGTTGCCTCTGGGCAGCCTGGCACACATGAGCAATTACATGCTGCAGTGTCTCCGCAACGACCGGCGTGTTTCGCACATTATGACAGGTGTTGATTACTGGGTGGCCACGCTGCTGGATCCCCGTTACAAGGACAATGTACCGTCCTTAATCCCCTCACTGGAGCGTGAATGCAAGATGCGCGAGTACAAGCGCACGCTGTTAGACGCGCTGCTGGTGCAATTCCCACCTGGCAGCAGGGGCACAGTGGAAGCAGAAGGCAGAGGAGGAGGAAGAGGTCGCCAACGCAGCAGGGGCACCGCCAGCACCTCAGAAGGCAGGGTTAGCATGGCGAAATGTGGAAAAGCTTTGTCAGCACGCCACAACAAACAGCACCACCAGCTGATATGGAACGTTTTAGCAGGAGGCAGCATTTCAGCAACATGGTGGAGCAGTATGTGAGCACACCCCTACACGTACTGAATGACGGCTATGCCCCCTTAAACTTCTGGGTCTCCAAATTGGGCACATGGCCTGAGCTTGCCCTTTACGCCTTGGAGGTGCTGGCCTGCCCTGCGGCCAGTGTATTGTCTGAACGTGTATTTAGCACGGCAGGGGGCGTTATCACAGACAAGCGCAGCCGCCTGTCCAGAGCCAATGTGGACAAGCTCACGTTCATTAAAATGAACCAGGCATGGATCCCAGAGGAGTTGTCCGTACCTTGTGCAGAATAGACACCGGGCCGGCCTTACCCAGCCATTGTTTTTTTCTGAGCTTTCTAGGGTTGCCATCTCATCCCTTTCAAAGCAAAAACATATTAATTACACAGGTTCTCTGGCTGATTAAGGTGCTGTTAATTAAACTCACTTGGTGCCTTATCGAGTCTATCGACATTAAATTAGCCCCAGAACCTGTGTAACTCTGTGTTCAGATTTAAAGGGATGAGGTAGCAACCCTAGATCTGTCTCACTATTTTGGGGTTTACCCTAATTTAAAAAATAAATCAATTAAAAACCAAAACCTGCTGTGTTGGCTACCTCCTCCTCCTCCTCCTCCTCCTCCACCGCCGCTTCCACCTTCAGTCACATTCTTAGGCTTGCGCACTGCAACTGCTTTCTTTAAGTCCCACCAGAGGTTCTCAATCGGATTTAAGTCTGGTGACTGCGATGGCCACTCCAAAATGTTCCAGCCTTTAATCTGCAACCATGCTCTAGTGGAGTTTGAGGTATGCTTGGGATCATTGTCCTGTTGAAAGGTCCAACGTCTCCCAAGCCTCAGGTTTGTGACGGACTGCATCACATTGTCATCCAATATGTCCTGGTACTGAAGAGAATTCATGGTACCTTGCACACGCTGAAGCTTCCCTGTACCTGCAGAAGCAAAACAGCCCCAAAGCATGATTGACCCCCCGCCATGCTTCACAGTAGGCAAGGTGTTCTTTTCATCATAGGCCTTGTTCTTCCTCCTCCAAACATAGCGTTGATCCATGGGCCCAAACAGTTGTAATTTTGTTTCATCAGTCCACAGAACACAATCCCAAAACGTGTGTGGTTTGCCCACATGACTTTCGGCATACTGCAGTCGACTCTTATTCTTTGGAGACAGCAAGGGGGTGCGCCTGGGAGTTCTGGCATGGAGGCCTTCATTACGCAGTGTGCGCCATATTGTCTGAGCAGAAACTTCAGTACCCACATCTGACAAATATTTTCTTAGTTCCTCAGCAGTCACACGGGGACTTTTCTCCACTCTACGCTTCAGGTAGCGCACAGCAGTCGAAGTCAGCATCTTCTTTCTGCCACGACCAGGTAGCGTTTCAACAGTGCCCATTGCCTTGAATTTTGCATTTACTACTGTATTACAAAACCAATTGATGTCATATTAGTTGCATATGGTTCTTTATGAAGTCCTTGTAGGATTTCATTCTGAATACAATTACAAATGTACACTAAATTCCCTAAAACCCTTTACAGCATTGGGGGGTTCAATAATTTTGAACAAAACGATATGGACCTCGTCCTCAAAGGTCAAAAATCATTATATTTTTTATTTTAATTTTTTTGTTATTTTAAGTTATTTCCCTATCCACATTTATTTCCAGAGTACTTGCCATGCTCTTCCCGACATTTTGCTGCCATTTGCAGCCCTCCAACCCTTTCCCTTAGTTTTTTAGAGACATTTTAGTAGTCAAAAGCCCGGGTCCCCATTGACTTCAAAGTCCGGGTTCGGGTCCGAACCCGAACATCCAGGTGTCCGCTCAACTCTACCGAGGAGGCCAGGCTGTCTGCCACCCGGCGCAGGTCCCCGGCTATCGCACCCATATGGGGGGTCTGGCGGGCCTGGTCCCTTGCAAGATGTTCCTGCAGGGAATCAGGAACACCCCTTGTCTTCCGCGTCACCTTCCTGGGGGCAGAAGAGGCTTGGGACCGTGTGTATGGGAAGGCCCTTGAGGGGCTTCCCCTGCTGGGGGCTGAGCCTGAGGGGCTTCCCCTGCTGGGGGGAGGTCTGAGAGGGCCCGGCCAAAGCGGAAGAATCCTCAAAGTAGAGGCAAACCTGATCAAGGTTCACCGTCTCCTCCTCAACCACCTCTAGAGGAGAGGTGTGGCCACTCCCCTCCACCGCTGTATCTTGGCTTCCCAGGGGGTCAGGTTGAGCCAGATGTTCCGGGGATGGCATGGGACAGCCACCAGCAGCAGATGGCCCCGCTCCCTCCAGCACATCTGTGGATGACACAAAGCATTCAAATGTTGGTGGACCCACACACTTGTCACATGTTCCCTTCCACCCCCTCACATGCTACACACCCGATAGGGGATAAAAAGCACTTACCTGTCCTCGAGGCCTGATCAAGGGAGTCAAAGCCCTCCAGGCCCTCCAATTGATCCCTCTCCAGACACCTGGAGATCACCTCCTCCGGGGACAACCGCAGATCAGATGGTGGTCCGCCCCACAGTGCCACTCTGGTGCTTTTTGATGGCGGCCACTTTCTCCCAGGCATGCCGCCGCAGATCATTTATATTTTTGTTTATGTCCTTGTAGGTCCGGGACTCATTGCCAAGGGCACTAACATCACTGGCGATCGTCTCCAGGATTACTTGTTTTCTGGCCCTGCTGGTATCGCGACTCTTGGCGCCATGGAGAAAGACATCATACCTCTCTATGGCCGAGATGAGGACAGCCTTCTCCTCTGGAGAGAAATTTTTCTTCCTCCTGTCTGTCTTTGACTCCACAGCAGACATCGCTCAGCAAAATGACGGCCGCCGGACGGGCATATGGCTGGGCGTATTTATGCGCTCGGCATAAGCCGGTGGGCCGGCGTATCCCAGGAAGTTGCGACGGCGTAGTTGTGAGCACAGGGAAACGATCATACGTCCACGTCACTGCGCATGCTCCGTTCATGATACGCTCGGACCATCATTAGCATAAGGTCACACCCACTTACACTTACGCTGGCTTACACCTTCGAAATTACGTTACGCCGGCGCAACGTTGGGAGCAAGTGCTTTGTGAATACTGCTCTTACCTCTCAGATTTACGTTGGCGTAGCGCATATGAGATGCGCTACGCCGGCACAAAGATGCACCGCTCTACCTGAATCCGGCTAACTGTCTCTCTCTCTAGGACTGATCTTTTCACTAACACCGCCGCAACACACTACACAAGGCAGCCCTGCAGGCAGCCTTTTATAGTGTGGGGCGTGTACTAAAGCCCTGAGCCATAATTGGCCAAAGCCACCCTGGCTTTGGCCAATTATGGCTCTCTGTACTGACGGCCCTGTGATTGGCCAAGCATGCGGGTCATAGTGCATGCTTGGCCAATCATCAGCGCTCAATGCTGCAGTGAATTATGGGACGTGGCGCGTCACTCGAATTTGGCACGAACGACCCATTTTGTTCATATGTTCGAGTCGAACATAGGCTCGACTCGAACACGAAGCTCATCCCTAATCGTGAACTTACCTTGAGGAGATGTGAGGTACATTGGATACATTTTCTTAATACTATCACTCCTAATGGATTAAACACAGATTTGGATTTATATTTATTTTTATGATTTACATTTTTTCGATCAATGCATGTGTCTGCATTTATTTTTTTGTTTTTTTCCTTTCATTTTTACACATATACTTTTTTAATCCTTATATATATATGCTTTTCAGGTAATGTTTTTTACATATAAATACCATATATATTTTTCAGATTGAAACTAGGATGGCTTCTGGGGAACTGTGAGACTGTGGCCAGCTGGATTAACCCTTTTTTGTATCTGTCGTGTGAAATACTTGAAGTAACCACGTAGGAATTGGATTGTATTAGTAAGCAATTAACCATGTAAATGATTCCATATGTGATGTAGTTCGTGAAGTGTTTAAAATCACATGACTTTCATGAAATTGTTAGATGTGTCCTGACTTGATCTGAAGAAGCTTACGCATGTAAGCCCAAAATGGACATCATAACATCCACGTCTGAATATTTTGAATACTTTTTTAGTATGCAACCTTTATGAAGATATTTGAAAAATAAAGAAACGATTTTAAGTGCAGCAACTCTTGAACTTTTTTCACACATATATATATATATAATATTTTTTTCTATTTTCTTATATATATATATATATATATATATATATATATATATATATATATATATATATAACGCCTTCCGAAATTTGAATTTTGTATAGAATGAAATCAAATTTGAATAGAAAAGATTAGAATAGAATATAAAAGAAATGCATACAAAAAAACAATAAAACAGAACAGAAAATGTGTGTGTGTGTGTTCTTGTGTATATATCATCTTTCGAAATTCGAATTTCATGATTGCACACATGTGGCACTACGGCCCCCCATGACACAGAGCACCTATACCGCAATCGTAAGCATTGGCATTCCATCAACATACAGGTGATAGCCGATGCCCAATGCCTCATATGGCATGTCCATGCCAAACACCCAGGGTCCAGCCATGACAGCTACATATACCGTCAAAGCCCCATCCCAGCAGAATTTGAACAGAACGTGTATGGGGACAGCTGGCTGGTTGGTGAGTGACATGGGTGTCAGGCATGACTGTCCGCCCCCATGATGCAGACGTCACGAGGGGCACATGCACGACTAACATCATCCTGTCTATTTCCTTCCAGGTGACTCTGCATATGCACTTGGGCCCCATCTCATAACTCCATACCGGAATCCCCAAACCCCAGGAGAGCAAAGATACAATGATGCACACGCACGTACCCGTGGAGTGGTGGAACACACCTTTGGCCTCCTGAAGTCCTGTTTCTGATGCCTGGATAAGTCTGGGGGTACCCTGTTGTAATCCCCAAACTTTGTGTGCCAGATCATCGCTGCATGTTGCATGCTGCACAACTTTGCCGTGAGAAAGGGCCTGGAGATTGACATACGTGATGACCTGACCCCCGAACCAGACAATCCCCCCATAACCGAGGCTACCCCGTCTTCTGAGGGAGCAGCAGTCAGGAGATGCCTCGCAGTAGGCATCTTTGCACATTAAACACACACATTAATCATGGCACAAGGAGAATGCACACATGCACACCACTGTGGTCCCTAGCACACACACCCCACATCCTTATCAAATTGGATTAGCCTAAGTCCACCATTCAGGACTTGTGAGCAGCAACGCCACGCAAAGGCTCCAATTATGTTGCTGGACATTCATACACCATTCACACGGACCTGGGGATCGCTTCTCCCTGGTCCTGGGGATCCCTTCTCCACCACAACCAAGGGTGACACCCCTTTTCCGGCAAGAATGTCACCCCCACATTCAAACATCATTCACACTGTAGCCTGCCTGGGCTACCAAAAAATAAAACAACTCATAACATGATTAAAAAAAACAAAGAAACATAAAAACGATTTTAAGTGCAGCAACTCTTGAACTTTTTTCACACATATATATATAATATATTTTTTCTATTTTCATATATATAAGAAGGCCAGTATGGTGGCCTGAGTTTATGGGAGGAGCCCGGAGGGTATTTAAGCAGCCCACTCACACATGCTCTTTGTCGGTTCAGTGTGCGGTACTACACGTCACTGGGCCGACTCTTTCCAGCTCACCTCATGTCCGTGAGTCTGCGCATTCAATCGCATTCGACATCGCAAGCGCTTTGCGGCTTCTCCCTTCATGGTCTTCGCCGGCGGTTCCCGCTTACTTCGCAGGTAGGATTCAAACCTTTTCGTATCTTGTGCAATCTTGCAATTCGTTATGCTTCCTATCCTGCATCCCTTTTGGGAAAAAATCTGCTTCTGAGTTACTGTTGATCATGTTTCAACATCATTTGGCTCAGGCGTAGTACATTTGTAACTTCCTTCTGCCAAACATACGATTCATTTGTAAATCCATTTGGAGATTGACATGTGTTTGTATGGGTTCTTTGGCAGATTGAGGTGGTAATTGGACTCACATGGTGCCTTGTCTGCACTTGATTAGCCTGGGGGGATGGGTGATTGGTAGGTCTTCGGTTTCAAAGCAAGGGGTAGCATACACTCTACAACCAATTCGTATCAGATTCGTTCAATACTCCTTACTATCAATTCGTATCGGATTAATTTCATGCATATTACAACCATTTTGTATCACATACATTGCATACTTTCTACCGTTGTCATTCATTGTTTCCCCCATGCCTTGTGTTTTAGTTCCCACAGCGGAACTTACGAATTGCTTGTACACGGCTCTTCTCTCTCATTTATTTACCAAAGTTATTGCCTGTGCGTCATGCATGGCGCCACACCACACTCTTGGGATGTGTTGCACATCCACTCCAGTCCAAAGCAAACCCAGTCGCACTTTACTGTCCCAGGTAGGATTCGTTAGCTTGTTTGTCATGTCAAATTCGTGGCCACTCATGGTGTCACCTGTACCATATGTTTGGTTCCCGCAGTGGAGCTTACAAAGCATTGATACGTACTTCTCGTGTTCTATTTTCTACACCAAACCTCGTTGTTTTGCCCCATGCACGGCAGCACGCTACACGTTCCCGTCATGTTTCACTCCAGCCACAGTCCGCCGCAAACTCACTCGCATGGCCCACTGTCGCAAGTAAGATTTACACATGCTTTATGTCTTATCAATTTGCTACCATTCGTTCTCTCCCATATCGTTCATTAGTGGCCCCTGCGGAACCTACGATTCAAACAGGTGTTGTCCTTCTACCTTATACTGCTTGCTTAAGGTACAAACAAACCAGGTGTTTCTATCCTTTCTCAGTAACCCAATTCTTATTGATTGAGACCTTGCAACCATGCAAATCATCTCAGCAGTCTGATACCCTTGCTGAGACCCTTGCAACACATGACCCTTACAAAATGCAAAAAAAAATAATAAAAAAAAACGCAAAAAGAAAAAAAAAACAAAAAAAACAATTGCCGCCACGTAATCTCAGCCCAGCAACCTGACACCTGTTGAGACCGTTGCAACTACGCAAAATTCGTCTCCACAGCCTGACACCCTTGTTGAGACCCTTGCAAACGCAATACCGTCTCAGCAGCCCCACACTCATCGAGACTCTTGCAACCACACAAAATCGTCTCAGCAGCCTGACACCCTTGTTAAGACCCTTGCAACACATGACCCTTACAAATAAAAAAATAAAAAAATATAAAAAAATAAAAAAAACGCAAAAAGAAATATAAAAGTGCAGAAAAAAAAAATTGCCACCACACAATCTCAGCCCCACAACCTGACACCTGTTGAGACCGTTGCAACGACGCAAAATTCGTCTCCACAGCCTGACACCGTTGTTGAGACCCTTGCAAACGCAATACCGTCTCAGCAGCCCCACACTCATGGAGACTCTTGCAAGCACACAAAATTGTCTCAGCAGCCTGACACCCTTGTTAAGACCCTTGCAACACATGACCCTTACAAAACGCAAACAGAAAAAAAAAAGGCAAAAAGAAATATAAAAAGTGCAGAAAAAAAAAGAAAAATTGTCACCACACAATCTCGGCCCAGCAACCTGACACCTGTTGAGACCATTGCAACCATGCAAAATCGTCTCAGCAGCCTCACACCATTGTTGAGACCCTTGCAAACGCAATACCGTCTCAGCAGCCCTACACTCATCAAGACTCTTGCAACCACGCAATACCATCTCAGTAGCCTCACACCATTGTTGAGACCCATGCAAACACAATACCATCTCAGCACCCCTACACTCATCAAGACCCTTGCAACCACGCAATACCGTCTCAGCAACCTCACACCATTGTTGAGACCCTTGCAAACGCAATACCGTCTCAGCAGCCCCACACTCATCGAGACCCTTGCAACCACGCAATACCGTCTCAGCAGCCTCACACCGTAGTTCAGACCCTTGCAAATGCAATACCGTCTCAGCAGCGCCACACTCATCGAGACCTTTTGCAACCACGCAATATCGTCTCAGCAAACCAGATTGAGACCCTTGCAACCACGCAATATCGTCTCAGCAGCCTCACACCATTGTTGAGACCCTTGCGAACGCAATACCGTCTCAGCAGCCCCACACTCATCGAGACCCTTGCAACCACGCAATACCGTCTCAGCAGCCTCACACCATAGTTCAGACCCTTGCAAATGCAATACCATCTCAGCAGCCCCACACTCATCAAGACTCTTGCAACCACGCAATACCGTCTCAGCAGCCTCACACCATTGTTGAGACCCTTGCAAACGCAATACCGTCTCAGCAGCCCCACACTCATCGAGACCCTTGCAACCAGGCAATACCGTCTCAGCAGCCTCACACCGTAGTTCAGACCCTTGCAAATGCAATACCGTCTCAGCAGCGCCACACTCATCGAGACCTTTTGCAACCACGCAATATCGTCTCAGCAAACCAGACTGAGACCCTTGCAACCACACAATATCGTCTCAGCAAACCAGACTGAGACCCTTGCAACCACGCAATGCCGTCTCAAAACAAACTCATACTTCATACTCAAGGCCCCTGCAACCACACAATATCGTCCCAGCAACCTGACACTCACTGACACCCTTGCAACCGCACAATATTGTCTGCAGTAGTATAAAACACTTTGCGGCAGGCACCTACGTGCAAACCCGAATACAAACTAAACTTGCAAACACACCTCAGTGACAAACGATCAGCCACACAGACACACAGTGGCGCCCAGTTGGTCGTTCGTCTTCAGTGGCGCGCGGGTCGCTCATCTTTTCTCTGTGTTTTCTCCCTGCGGTTGGTTCAGGTTTTCATCCAGCACCAGCGAGTGCACGTTGGCCTGCGAGTGCACGTTGGCCTGCGAGTGCATGTATATCGTCTTGTTGAGCACCTGTGTATTGTCTTGATTTTCTCACACCAATGCAAGATCCAGTCCAAGTTCTCAAACTAGACCAAGCATCAGTAGCAGACTTAGCTATGTGGGACAACTTCCCCACCTGATAGAACAGCATTTCAATCTTCATCCTGGCAGTGTCAGCCGAGCCACCAAAGGCTTTTGCAGCCATTTTTAGGCCGCCACTGGTTCTCCAAAACTTGGCCCCCAGAAATTCTCTTAAATTTTTTCACCCAGTCTTCATCACACCTCGTGCTGCACCCCATCGTGGCAGCTGCCCAGGTCTGGGACCACACTTGAACAGGACAGACACTGTTCTTCACCACAGACAATCAGGCCACAGCCGACATCATCAATTAAGGAAGATCTAAGTCACTCCCCATCACTTCCTGCGCAGGCTCGCGCAGCTGTCACTCCGTCACCAGTTAATATCTTATGTAGACCTTTTTTCAGGCAAATGCAAAAAGCAGCTGATGCGCTTTCCTATTCCAACCTTGGAATGGATGTTTTTTCCAGCAAGAGCCTGGAGCCGACCCAACAACTATCCCTGTCCCACCATGGACATTGCTGACGATGGACTGAAGTCACATCTCACCAACGCAATCCAACTTATTAACCACTCCTTGGCACGCAACACACTGAAGGACTATCGCACTGCTTGGAACACTAATCGCAAATTTTTGGCCCCTTGCCCCGAAGCAGCAGTTGGACACATCCTAGCCTTCATATCGTATTGCCACATGCAGCTGACCATTTCTCAATACTATCACGCCATATCTAGATGGCATCCAGCATTTCCTGTCCCTGCAGGACCCCAGTAAACCGTCAGTATTCTCAAGCCCATGCAGTCAAGTCCCTCCTACAGGGCATACAGAAGCACCAACCTGTAGTCAGTGGCAAGCGCCTACCTTTCAAGAGTCCCATCTTTAGGGACATGTCTAAAATCCTTACTCGTTCCCTGTTTAGGGCTTTGCCCAGACTAGTCACCCGAACAGCCATCTACCAGGCCTTCTACGGTTCCCTACAACCTAGTGAATTTAGTCAGCGGCTCCGGCAGTCACACACTGCTCCGACGCCACCCGACTTGCTTTCGAACCACTACACTCTCACAGTCTGCAAACGCAACAAACCAGCCCCTGGGGTTGACATCAACCTGTTTCAGACTGACAACGCCTGATGCCCAGTGACGGTGTTCGACCCACTACTGCTCCATCTACCCAGCCAATCTGATGGTAGCTCGTTGCTACCCTTTCTAAACCAGCTCCCTGAGTGTCAGCCAGTGTGTCAAGCATGTCAGAATCCTCCTAAGTAACTTGGGCTTCAAACCCCAGTCAGTTCTCTGGACATTCTTTGGAGCAGCCTCAGTTGCCTCCCAACAGGGAGTACCAGACTACCTAATCAAGATACCAGGCTGATGGAAGTCTCCTTGTTTTGCCACATACATCCCAAATCCTCATGAAGGAATGGCACAAGCCTTTACCAAGCTGGCTAAATAAATACAAGAAATCAATATAAACTATTTCCCTATCTGAGTCTTTTGCCCCCTTTTCTTGGCATACTGACCAGACCACCAAGGCACACTTCAGGTCTATTTATGTTGTAAGTCTTGTCGCGTGTTTATGTGATCCACATCTCTCTCGGTCAGAGGGTAACGACCATAAATAAGAAGGCCAGTATGGTGGCCTGAGTTTATGGGAGGAGCCTGGAGGGTATTTAAGCAGCCCACTCACACATGCTCTTTGTCGGTTCAGTGCTACACGTCACTGGGCCGACTCTTTCCAGCTCACCTCATGTCCGTGAGTCTGCGCATTCAATCGCATTCGACACCCTCCCGCCCTTCCCTTTTTCAGGGCACTTCTCAGCATATCCTTCTTCAATTAACTACCCATTACTTACCTTGGGTATGCCCCCTTTTCTTGGCATACTGACCAGACCACCAAGGCACACTTCAGGTCTATTTATGTTGTAAGTCTTGTTGCGTGTTTATGTGATCCACATCTCTCTCCGTCAGAGGGTAACGACTATATATATATATATATATATATATATATATATATATAACGCCTTCCGAAATTTGAATTTTGTATAGAATGAAATCGAATTTGAATAGAAAAGATTAGAATAGAATATAAAAGAAAAGCATAAAAAAACAATAAAACAGAACAGAAAATGTGTGTGTATGTGTGCTTGTGTATATACCATCTTTCGAAATTCGAATTTCGTATAGAATGAATTTGAATTAGAATAGAAAATAATAGAATAGAATTGTACAATAGAACAGAATAGAATAAAATATAATATATGTTTTTCTAGTTTATTCTTTTTTTATTCTTTTCTATTCTAATCTTTTGTATTAGAATTCAAATTCATTCTATATGAAATTCGAATATTGGAAGATGCTAGAAAAAATATAGGGGCAGATCCACAAAGCACTTACGCCGGCGTATCTCGAGATGCACGGCATAAGTGTAAATATGCGCTGTCGTATCTATGCGCCGTATTCCCAAAACGAGATACGCCTGAAAAATAGTTTTTTCCGACCGACGTAATTTTTCAACACCGGCGCATCGTAGGCGCAAAAATACGCTGGACGCACCATTGTTTTGCTCTGCAAATATGCAAATGAGGGACATACGGCGATCAACGAAAGTACGTTTGTCCTGAGCAGGCTACACGCTGTGCGCATAAGCTGTACGTCCGGTCTAAAGTTACCCCTCATAAAAGCAGCTTTAACTTTGCACCAGACGTGTGCAGGTCAGCTTCAGCAGCACCGTTGGGGACAAGCTGAGCAGCCACACTTGAAGGACAACAATCTGTATGCCAACATGCCAGGGGCATCCATGGTCATAGCTATACTACTGGCTTTAGATCCGCTTGGAAGGAGGAGGGCACGGAGGAGGCGGGCACGGGAGAGGATATGCCGACCGCGCATAAACGTCTTTGGCATGGGTGATTCGGAAGGTGTATCGTATCTTCAGATTCACCCCTACTGCCATCCTGGAATTAACCACAACCCTGCAAGATGACATCACCAGCCAGACACGCCGCTCACATGCAGTGCAGCCACTGGTCAAGGTACTGGCAACACTCCATTTCCTTGCCAGTGGCTCGTTTCAGTGTACAAGTGGAGTCGTGGCTGGGATGGCACAATCCTCCATTAGCAGATGTGTGCACCAGGTTGTCCCCGCAATCCTCAGACATCCTCCTGTTTTTTCCTTCCAGGTGACTCTGCATATGCACTTGGGCCCCATCTCATGACTCCAAACCGGAATCCCCAAACCCCAGAAGAGCAAAGATACAATGATGCACACGCACGCACCCGTGGAGTGGTGGAACGCACCTTTGGCCTCCTGAAGTCCTGTTTCTGATGCCTGGATAAGTCTGGGGGTACCCTGTTGTGTTCCCCAAACTTTGTGTGCCAGATCATCGCTGCATGTTGCATGCTGCACAACTTTGCCGTGAGAAAGGGCCTGGAGATTGACATACGTGATGACCTGACCCCCGAACCAGACAATCCCCCCATAACCGAGGCTACCCCGTCTTCTGAGGGAGCAGCAGTCAGGAGATGCCTCGCAGTAGGCATCTTTGCACATTAAACACACACATTAATCATGGCACAAGGAGAATGCACGCATGCACACCACTGTGGTCCCTAGCACACACACCCCACATCCTCATCAAATTGGATTAGCCTAAGTCCACCATTCAGGACTTGTGAGCAGCAATGCCACGCAAAGGCTCCAATTATGTTGCTGGACATTCATACACCATTCACACGGACCTGGGGATCACTTCTCCCTGGTCCTGGGGATTCCTTCTCCACCACAACCAAGGGTGACACCCCTTTTCCGGCAGGAATGTTACCCCCACATTCAAACATCATTCCCACTGCAGCCTGCCTGGGCTACCAAAAAATAAAACAACCCATAACATGATTAAAAAAAACAAAGAAACATAAAACACTCTGAGTAAAAAAAAAAAAAAAAAAAAAACTACCGGCGCTGCCATGCCCCACACCTGCGGCGGCCCCGGCTACTCAGGGGAGACTCATAGGGGGGGAAATCAGGAGAAGGAGGAGCATCCCCTGGTTTCTGCCCACCTGGCGGCCTGCCCTCCAACACCAGGGCGATGCGGGTAAGGACCACAATGGTGTCCTCCTGCAGCCTCACCCCCGCCTGGATGGCTGCCGTGTTGGCCCGGACAGCCTCGGTCAGGGCGCACACCTCCTGACCCACGCCTGCTGTGGTGGTCTGCAGGTCATTCATGCAGGTTTTCACAGCCAAGGAGTTGCATGCCACATCCTGCACAGACTCCTTTATGGAGGCCATGCTGTCTGCCATGCACTCCATACTCTGGGCAACCTGACCCAAATAGCGGGTCTGGCAGGCCTGGTCCCTCCGCAGGTTTTCAGGCAGAACGTCTGCCACCCCCCTTGTCTTCCGGGTCGCCTTCCTGGGTCCAGATGTGACTTGGGGCCTAGGAGTAGGGGAGACCCTTGGGGGGGGAAGCCCTGTTGGGGGAGGAGCGGGAGGGGCTACCCCTGATGGAGGCCTGACTGGTGCCAGCCCTAGGGAAAGACTCCTCCAAATGGAGAATTACATCATTGCCACACAGCACCTGCTCCTCCTCAACCCCCTCCTGAGGAGAGGTGTGGCCACTCCCCTCCACAGATGACTCCTGACTTGCCTGGGGGTCTGCCTCAGACTCATGTCCGGGGGAGGTTGTGGACTGGCCAGATGTCCCAGCACCCTCCTGCACATCTTTGGATGACACAAAATATTCACAGGATCAACACACTTGTCACATATTCCCTTCCCCCCACACATGCTACACACCAGATAGGAAATAAAACACACTTACCTGTCCTCAAGGCCTCCTCAACTGAGTCAAATCCTGGAACTCCCTCCACTTGATGCCTGTGGAGGCACTGGGCAACCACCCGCTCCTCAGCAGTGAGCCTGAGAGTAGTTGCTGGTCCCCCTCCAGTGCCCCTGGCATGAGTGGTAATCTTAGCCAGCTTACCTCGGACGACGCGCCTGAGATCATTTATCTTCTTTAAGATCTCATTGGGGGTCCTAGTCTCACTCCCCAATGCATTGACATCGTCTGCTATCTGTTGCAGGATCTCCCTCCTCCTGGCCGCGGAGGTATTGGCACTCTCTGGCCCATGGAGGTACCTATCATACAGGGTCATGGCCCTGACAATGATGGCCTTCTCCTGCGGGGAGTAATTGTGCTTCCTCTTCTTCTGAGCTGCTGACATGGCTCCAAAAAACACACACCGACAAACACCTACAAACAACAGAACAAAAGTACCTTGCTTCAGGGGGGAAACAAGAGGATGTACTTTTGCACTGGACAGGCGCATGTTTGGGTGTATTTATGCCCTGGGCGTATCTCACTGATTACGCCGGGCCGAGTTCTGAGCATGCGCAGAGAAGCGCTGAACATAGTCAGCGTCATTGCGCATGCGCCGTCCGGTCGGCCCTTCATTTGCATGGGGTCACGGCTCATTTCAATGGAACACGTCCACTTCCTTCCCACTTTCAATTACGCCGGCTTACGCCTCGGAATTCACGCTGCACCGGCGCAACGTTGTGTGCAAATACTATGAGGATACAGTACTTGCCTCTCTAAGTTAAGCCGGCGTAACGTAAATGAGATGCACTACGCCGGTCTATATATGCGCCGATGTACGTGGATCTACCCCATAATATATATATATATATATATATATTGGGCCAGATTCACAAAGAGATACGACGGGGTATCTCGAGATACGCGGCGTAAGTGTAGATGTGCGCCGTCATATCTATGCGCCGTACCCACAGAAGCACATACACGCGAAATTAGGCTTCACCCGTCCAACGCAACTGTCCTCCGCCGGCGAAACTTAGGCGCATATTTAGGCTAGGCGTATTCTTCGTTCCCATTGATTTGCTATTCAATTATGCAAATGAGGGAGAAATGCAGATTCACATGCATACGATTGTCCATCGTAGGCTACGCGCGGTGCGCGTGAGCTGCTCGCCCGATCTAAAGTTACCCTTCATAAAAGCAGGGGTAACTTTGCAACGGACTTGCACAGGTCAGCTGGAGAGCAGCAACAGCAGCAGCGTGACAGAGGAGCTGAGCAACAACACTTGCAGGACAACACATCTGTGTGCCAACATGTCAGGGGCAGCCGTGGTCATAGTACTACGGCGTCTACAAGCACGCAGAAGGAGGAGGAGGGCACAGGAGAGGGTACCCCGAGATCGCATGGACCTCTTTGGCATGGTGGAATCGGAGGTGTTTCGCTTGTTGAGATTTGACACTGAAGCCATCATGGAAATAGTACGATCCCTGCAGGATGACCTCACCAGCCCAACACATCGATCACAAGCAGTGCCGCCACTGCTCAAGGTCATGGCAACCCTGCATTTTTTAGCCAGTGGATCATTTCAAAGAACCAGTGGAAATTTGGCTGGGATGTCCCAATCCACAATAAGTTGTACCCGCTATCCTGAGACGGATGTCCCACCACATTGTGAGACCCACCCAGGAGGTCCAGCAGGCGAAGGCAAGAACCGATTTCTATAAAATAGCCAGATTTCCACGCACTGTGGGGGCCATTGATTGTTCTCATGTGGCACTCCAGCCCCCCGTGACGCTGAGCATATGTACCGTAACAGGAAGAATTGGCATTCCATTAATGTACAAGTAATAACCGATGCTCAAGGCCTCATATGGCACGTCTGTGCTAAACACCCCAGGGCCACCCATGACAGCTTTATCTACCGGCAAAGCGACATCCCAAGACAATTTGAAGAGAACGTGTATGGGGACAGCTGGCTGGTTGGTGAGTGACATGGGAGTCAGGTATGACTGCCCCCCCCATGATGCAGACATCACGAGGGGCACATGCATGACTAACATCCTCCTGTCTTTTCCCTTCCAGGTGACTCGGGATATGCCCTGGGACCCCACCTGATGACCCCATTCCGGAACCCACAAACACCAGGAGAAAGAAGCTACAACGAGGCACATATACGTACCCGGGAGTGGTGGAGCGCACGTTTGGCCTCCTGAAGTCACGGTTCCGATGCCTAGATAGGTCTGGGGGTACACTGTTGTATGCCCCAGACTTTGTGTGCCAGATTATCGGTGCATGTTGCATTCTGCACAATTTCGCCATGAGAAGGGGCCTGCAGGTTGAACTCCGTCATGACCTGAGCCCCGAACCAGACATTCCCCCCCCCAACCGAGGGTCCCCTGTCTGCTGAGGGAATAGCAGTCAGGAGATGCCTCGTGGTAGGCTTTTTTTCACGTGCAACACGCACATGAAACATGTCACAATGAGAATGCACGCATGCACACCACTGTGGTCCCTAACACACCCCCCCCCAAACCACAATAAATTGGATTAGACCGAAGTACACCGTGCGGTACTTGGGAGCAGCAACGCCACGTCAAGGCTCCAATTATGTTGCTGTATCTTTTTCAGAAAATAATTTCCTAAAAATCTATCCCGAATAATAATAAAATAAATACAACTCCAATCGAGTATCATAATAACATAATATCACTCATATCACTCATATCATAACAAATTAATAAGACTCATTTCATGAGTATCAGTTAAGAAAAAAAAATCATATCGAGTATAAAAAGAAAATAAACTAACTGGCACTCATCTGGCCCGACGTGGACTATGCCTAGTGCCAAGGCTCCGTGCCCTCTGTTGCCTGGGGGCAGCCGCGGGTGGGTCATTGGGAGGAGGAACATCCCCCGGTCTCTACCTGGCTGCCTGGATACCCTCTAAAGCCAGGGCTATGCAGGTGAGGACCGCAGTGGTCTGATTCCCCACCGCCTCAATGGCTGCTGTATTGGTCTGTATGGCCACTCCCAGGCTCCTGACCTCTGCCACAAGGCCTGAATTTGTGTCATCCAGGTCCCTAACGCAGGTCACCAACGCAGTGCTGTTGGCACTGACCTCCTGCACATTTTCGGTCATGGCGGCAGTGAAAGCAGCCTGGGTCTGCTGCATGGAGGCCAGGCTGGCTGCCACCCGGCGCATATCACATGCCACAGAACCCACATGGTGGGTCTGCCTGGCCAGGTCCATTGCCAAAGTGGCTTCTAATGCGTCAGGATCACCCCTCGTCTTCCTAGTTGCCTTCCTGGGTGCAGGTGAGGCTTGTGGACGACAGTATGGGGAGGCCCCTGAGGGCACTTCCCTTAGGGAGGATGGGCTTCCCAAAAGGGTGGAGGCCCTTGGGGGGATCCCACATTTGAGGGCCTTGGGGGGGTTCCCATGAAGTTGGAGTCCCTTGGGGGGGGTATCCCCTATGGAGGTGGAGGTATGGGAGGGTCCAGCAACGGTGGTCTCATCCCCCAGATAAATGCCATCATCCAGGTGCCCGTGCTCCTCCTCCACTTCCTCTAATGGAGAGGTGTGGACACTGGTATCCTGGGATGGGGTTGGTTGCCCAGCAGCCGGGGATGGGCCCGCTTCATCCTGCACATCTGTGGATGACAAAAAACATTCACATGTTGGTGGACCCACACACTTGTCACATATTCACTCCCCCCCCCACATGCTAGACACCAGATAAAAGATAAAACACACTCACCTGTCCTCAAGGGCTGATCAAAAGACTGAAAGCCCTCCAGGCCCTCCACCTGCTCCTTCTCCAGGCACCTGGCAATGACCTGCTCATCAGGTGTCAGGCTGATCTTCAGGGCTGGTCCACCTCCGGTGCCCCTTCTGTGTTTATTGATCTTGGCCACCTTCTCCTTCACAAGACGCCGCAGGTCGTTGATCTTCTTGGCTATCTTGTCTGGGGTCCGGTTGGCATAGCCAAGGGCACTCACCTCCGCTGCAATCTGTGCCAATATTTGATTCTTATGGACCTTGCTGGTCGAGCCACTTTCCTTGCCGTGGAGGTACTTATTATACTTTGTCATGGCATCAATAATGACCGCCTTCTCCTCATTACTAAAGTTGTTAGTTATCTTTAGACGCAGCTTCAGTTTTTGGATAAGAACAAGGCAAAAGTAGCCACACCAAACGACCAAAACCAGCAGGTGTACTTTTGCACTTGACTGGCGCATGTCTGGGCGGATTTATGCCCTGGGCGGAAACGGTGGGCTGGGTTATCGTGGGGGGAATACGATAGGCGAATTGGCGCACATGCGCAGTGGGACGCGGGGCATGCGATCACGTGACGGCGCATGCGCCGTTCGTTCGGACCTTAATTTGCATGGGGTCACGCTTCATTTAAATGGATCACGCCCACCTCCTTCCCACTTTGAATTACGTCGGGTTACGCCGTCTAAATTAAGTTACGATGGCGCATCGCAGCGCACATTTGCTTGCTGAATAGGCTGCTTGCCTCTCTAAGTTTCGACGGTGTAGTGTATCTGCGTTGCGCTACGCCCGCCTAATGATGCGCCGAGGTACGTGAATCTGGGCCATTATATTTTTTCTAACATATTCCACAATTCGAATTTCGCATAGAATGATTTCGAATTTGAATACAAAAGAATTCAAAATCATTGAATACGAAATTAGAATTTTGGAAAATGGTTATATATATAATATAATATATATATATATATATATATATATATATATATATATATATATATATAAATACCCTAACCCTATTTTATACATATGTAACCATTTTCCGAAATTCTAATTTTGTATAGAATGAATTTGAATAGAAAAGATTAGAATAGAATAATAGAAAATAATAGACTAGAAAAACAATAGAACAGAATAAAATAAAATATAATATGTTATATTTTATTCTATTCTGTTCTATTGTTTTTCTAGTTAATTATTTTCTATTCTATTCTAATCTTTATTAGGGTAAGGGTTAATCCTAACCCTAATATTTATATATATATATATATATATATATATATATATATATATATATATATATATATATATATATATATATATATATAACCATTTTTCAAAGTATAGAATGATTTTGAATTAGAATAGAAAAGATTAGAATAGAAAAGAAGAAACTGGAATAACAATAGAATAGAATATAACATATTTTATTCTGTTCTATTGTTTTTCTATTCTATTCTTTTCTATTTAAATTCAAGTTCATTCTATACGAAATTAAAAATGGTTATCCACAAAACAAGATACGACTGAATGTGGGCTCGATCTGACTGATGTACGTCTTAGTACGCCGTCGGATCTTAGGTGCATATTTACGCTGGCCGCTAGGTGGCGCTTCCGTTGATTTCCCTGTAGAGTATGCAAATTAGCTAGATACGCCGATTCTCAGAACGTACGTCCGGCCGGCGCATTTTTTTACGTCGTTTACGTAAGGCTTTTTTCGGCGTAACGTTACCCCTGGGTCTATGAGGCGTACGCAATGTTAAGTATGGATGTCGGGACAGCAACGATTTTTCCGTCGTTTGCGTAAAACGTTCGCGAATAGGACTTTGCGTAAATTACGTTCACGTCGAAAGCATTGACTATTTGCGACGTGATTTCGAGCATGCACACTGGGATACCCCCACGGACGGCGCATGTGCATTTACGTAGGGTCAAGATGAATTTACATAAAACACGCCCACATCTTAGTCATTTCGATTCCGCGCCCTTACGCGCCCTTACGCCGACACATTTACACTACGCCGCCGTAACTTACAGCGCAAATTCTTTATGGATACGGAAATTATGCTCTAAGTTACGGCGGCGTAGTGTATCTGAGATACGCTATGCCTGCCTAAAGATAGGCAGATCTTTGTGGATCTGGCCCAACGTGTGTGTGTGTATATATATATATATATATATATATATATATATATATATATTAGGGGCGGATTCACGTACATCGGCGCATATTTCCGCCGGGCGTAGCGTATCTAAGATACACTACGCCGCCGTAACTTATGTTTTTTTTTTTCGAATCCTCAAAGAATTCGCACCGTAAGTTACGGCGGCGTAGTGTATCTTTGTCGGCGTAAGGGCGCGCAATTCAATTCGATGTGATGGGGCGTGTTTTATGTAAATACGTTGTGACCCGACGTAAACAACGTTTGTTTTTTAACGGCGCATGCGCCGTCCGTGGGGGAATCCCAGTGCGCATGCTCGAAATTAAACCGGAACAAGCCAATGCTTACGACGGTGACGTCATTCTACGCAAATCCCTATTCGCGAACGACTTACGCAAACGACGTAAAAAATTTAAAATGCGAGGCGGGAACGACGGCCATACTTAACATTGAGTACACCACCATATAGCAGGGGTAACTATACGCCAGAAAAAGCCGAACGCAAACGACGTAAAAAAATGCGCCAGCCGGACGTACGTTCGTGGATCGCCGTAACTAGATAATTTGCATACTCGACGTGGAATTAGACGGAAACGCCACCTGAGCCATGACTAAGCACTGACGCCAGTGCGAAACGTTGGCCATACTGATTTTTGTGGGCTTGCAGTGACTGTATGCACAGTTGAAAATAAAAGACATCTCTTTTAAAGAAAATTTTGGAGTGCGGCTGTCCAGCTTTTGTTCTTTTGTTTTTTGCTATTACCGCATCGCCAGCACCCTGGTGGTTCAACAACCCCTGATCATCACGAGGCTCACCTGGAGCGGTGAGAATTCTGTCTGTACACCACCATATAGCAGGGGTAACTATACGCCAGAAAAAGCCGAACGCAAACGACGTAAAAAAATGCGCCAGCCGGACGTACGTTCGTGGATCGCCGTAACTAGATAATTTGCATACTCGACGTGGAATTAGACGGAAACGCCACCTAGCGGCCGCCGAAAAAAATGCACCTAAGATCCGACGGCGTACTAAGACGTACGCCTGTCAGATCGATCCCAGATGCAGTCGTATCTTGTTTTGTAGATACAAAACAAAGATACGACACGGGAACTTTAAAATTATGCGGCGTATCAATAGATACGTAATTATTTTGTGGATCTGTCCCGTATGTATGTATATATATGTATATATATATATATATATATATATATATATATATATATATATATATTAGTGCTGTCAAGCGATTACAATTTTTAATCGCGATTAATCGCATTAATGTCATAGTTAACTCACGATTAATCGCGCCAAAAAAATTTTTTTGTTTTCTTATTTCTTTTTTATTTTTTTATAATATTAAATTGTGTTTTTTAAATTTTTTTACATTTTGATCACTTTTATTGCTGTCACAAGGAATGTAAACATCCCTTGTGACAGCAATAGGTGGTGACAGGTACTCTTTATGGAGGGATCGGGGGTCTAAAAGACCTCCGAGCCCTCCTTTGCACTTCAAAGTATTCAGATCGCCGAAAACAGCGATTCTGAATACTGTGTACTTTTTTAAATCCGGCGCCATTGGCAGCCGAGAAACCCGGAAGTGACGTCATGACGTCGCTTCCGTGGTTTTCAATGCGGAGACTGAATCAAAGCCGCTTACGGCTTAGTGTCAGTCTCCGCCTGGACACAGAAGGCGCCGGATGGAGGATCGGGTCTCCCGGTGGGACGGGAGGCCCGGTCAGAGCGGCGAAAGGCGGCGGGAGGGAGGGGATGTCCCCTCCCGC
Organism: Rana temporaria; assembly: GCF_905171775.1. Lineage (NCBI taxonomy): Eukaryota > Metazoa > Chordata > Amphibia > Anura > Ranidae > Rana > Rana temporaria. The sequence goes on along the minus strand of NC_053500.1, from coordinate 94,398,665 downwards.
TCCTCCGGCATAACAACTGAGCGGCTTTTAGCGGCTGCAGGCATCATCCCGGTATAACCCCCGAACGCCGCCTCGTTAATCGCGCGACAAAAAAAATTTACGGCGTTAACGTGGGTTTGCGTTAACGCCGTTAATAGCGCGTTTAACTGACAGCACTAATATATATATATATATATATATATAACCATTTTCTGAAATTCTGCATAGATTGAATTAGAATAAAATAATAGAAAATAATAGAAACGAATATCATAGAAAAACAATAGAATGGAATAGAAAAAAATATAATATATATTATATTTTATTCTATTCTGTTCTATTGTTTTTCTATGCTATTCTTTTCTATTCTAATCTTTTCTATTCAAATTCGATTTTACTCTATATGAAATTCGAATTTTGGAATAGGTTATATATATATATATATATATATATATATATATATATATATATAATTAAAATCCAATTTCTAATAGAATAGACTAAAATAGAAAAAAACAATGGAACAGAATAGAATTTATATATATATATATATACAGTACAGACCAAAAGTTTGGACACACCTTCTCATTCAAAGAGTTTTCTTTATTTTCATGACTATGAAAATTGTAGATTCACACTGAAGGCATCAAAACTATGAATTAACACATGTGTAATTATACATAACAAAAAAGTGTGTAACAACTGAAAATATATTTCATATTCTAGGTTCTTCAAAGTAGCCACCTTTTGCAGCAGACACATCTCTAGAACTGTTAAGAGGAGACTGTGTGAATCAGCCTTCATGTAGAATATCTGCTAGGAAACCACTGCTAAAGAAAGGCAACAAGCAGAAGAGACTTGTTTGGGCTAAAGAACACAAGGAATGGACATTAGACCAGTGGAAATCTGTGCTTTGGTCTGATGAGTCCAAACTTGAGATCTTTGGTTCCAACCCCCGTGTCTTTGTGCGACGCAGAAAAGGTGAACAGGTGGACTCTACATGCCTGGTTCCCACCGTGAAGCATGGAGAAGGAGGTGTGATGGTGTGGGGGTGCTTTGCTGGTGACACTGTTGGGGGTTTATTCAAAATTGAAGGCATACTGAACCAGCATGGCTACCACAGCATCTTGCAGTGGCATGCTATTCCATCCAGTTTGCGTTTAGTTGGACCATCATTTATTTTTCAACAGGACAATGACCCCAAACACACCTCCAGGCTGTGTAAGGGCTATTTGACCAAGAAGGAGAGTGATGGGGTGCTGCGCCAGGTGACTACCTCTTGAAGCTCATCAAGAGAATGCCAAGAGAGTGCAAAGCAGCAATCAAAGCAAAAGGTGGCTACTTTGAAGAACCTAGAACATGAAATATATTTTCAGTTGTTTCACACTTTTTTGTTATGTATAATTCCACATGTGTTAATTCATAGTGTTGATGCCTTCAGTGTGAATCAACAATTTTCATACTGTAGTCATGAAAATAAAGAAAACTCTTTGAATGAGAAGGTGTGTCCAAACTTTTGGTCTGTACTGTATATATATATATATATATATATATATATATATATAAACCACCCTCTGAAATTCGAATTTGGTACAGAATGAATTTGAATAGAATAGAATATATTTCTTTCTGTTCTATTGTTTTTCTATGCTTTTCTTTTCTATTTTCTATTCTATTCAAATCTTTTCTATTGGAATTCGATTTCATTCAATACGAAATTCGAATTTCATAAGATGTTTTATATATATATATATATATATATATATATATATATATATATATATATATATATATATATATAATATATATATTATAAATATAGAGATATATAAAATATTTTTTTTTCTGTTCTGTACTATTGTTTTTCTCTATGCTATTCTTTTCTAGTATTTTTGATTCTATTCTAATCTTTTCTATTCAAATTCATTTTCATTCTATCGGAATTTCGAATTTCAGAAAATGGTTATATATAGTTTAGTTTAAATGCGGTAGCATTATTTCGAATCTGATAGTTTTTTCGAATTCGGTAGATTTTTTTTCGAATGCGGTAGAATTATTTAGAATGCGGGAGAGTTTTTTCAAATACGGTAAAAAAATTTTTTATACGAAATGAATCCCGAAAACGAATGTAATATATGCAACGAACTTAACTAAACTAATTTAGTTAAATAACAAAACTAAACAATTTTTTTCATCTTGCACATGTCTAAAATCTACTATTGCCTGTTTGATTCGACAAGTCATTATTCAGGTTTAGAAAAGATTCCTCCTTTTCAGGTGAAAGCACACTCGACTAGAGCAGTTGGTGCTTCATGGCCTCCATGGCTCAGATCTGTAAGGCTGCTACTTGGTCTTCGGTCCATACATTTTTTAAGTTCTACCAGGTAGATGTGAGAGGGTACTAGGATGCTGCCTTCGAGGGTAGTGTACTACAGGCAGAGGTCCTCTGGCCCAATCGTGGTCTTATTTCTGATCTGTGTCTCCCGCCCCTTAATTTTTTTTTTTCATTCAAGTTTGTGTTTATTTCAAATAAAATAGAGTCATTACAATAAAAACTGTAGGATAAAGTTACAATATATAAAATATACAGTAAAATTGAAATGTACTAGGTCAAAAGCAAGAACTTATTCCAAGGAAGGAAATATCCACACAGATCTGATACTAAAACATATCCCGCCCCTCAATTTAAGCATTGCTATGGGATATCCCATTAAGTAGTTAAAGGAGTTCTCCAAGCTAAAACTTTTAACCCCCGCTGTGCCCGGGCTGTAAAACTATACAAAATAAACTTTCACTTACCTGCCTACGATCTCCCGTTGTTCCGATATCGCCGTCCCGGTCTCTTCCACTTCCTGCGGGTCGGTGACTCACAGTGCGCTCAGCCTATCAGCGGCCGCGACGGGACATTGCTGCGGCCGCTGATAGGCAGAGCGCACTGTGAGTCACCGACCCGCAGGAAGTGGAAGAGACCGGGACCGGAGAACGGGACGGCGATATCGGAACAACGGGGGATCATAGGCAGGTAAGTGAAAGTTTATTTTGTATAGTTTTACAGCCCGGGCACAGCGGGGGTTAAAAGTTTTAGCTTGGAGAACTCCTTTAAGGCTCTGTGTCCCCTATAAGCAAGAAAATAGGATTGTTTTCCAGTGCGCATGCGCGCGGCGCCGGCATCAGACATGTTCTGAGGAGCTCCGCACACCTCCGGCCCTAACAAGTTTTAATGAGCATTTAGAGCGAGCGGATCGTTTCCTTTACCGCATTACCCCACGGAGAATGCAGCGGAGGACAGCTGGGAACAAGTACCACCAGCGTAAGCCCTCACAGAGAGCCCGGCAGACCAGATCTTCACAGGCCCAGAAGTCGTCCCCGCCAGGCAAGATGGCGCTGGGGAAGGGGGATTCGACGCGCGGCGGCTCCCAGGTCCAGCCTTTATCTCCCCGGACCGCCGAGGAACAGAGCAGAGGGGTTGAGGAGCGGGAGAGTCCCCAGCTGAATCCGGGATCCCCGTGGATGGCACAGCTGCCAATGGAGGTGGTGAATGACTTCCCACCCTTGCAGCCCTCCATGACTCAGATGGCGATGAGAGACTCAGGTACTGGGAGGGGGGGGCAGTGTGCGCTCTGCGGCGACAGCCACAGTGTGGGGTCCTGGCTCTGTCTCTATTCAGGCTGAGATACACAGAGATTCCTTCTCCTCACAGTCTCCAGACCCGCTCCCCTCCCCACAAAATGGCTGCTCACAACACTCTCCATCTTCCAGCTCCCCTGACAGAGCACTGCTATTCTCTGCCTCCCCTGTCTCCTCCACTGATAGACAAATGGCGGAACTTGTTGAACTGACCTACAGCCAGACTAGCTCTGCACTTTCGCAGGCCCCAGTGACGGCTGCTGCCCATTACTCTGGAGATACGGTATTGCTGGCTAGGTTTTCTGCCCTTTTGCAGCAAGAATTGACGAAGGCTTGTACAATGATCACCTCCGGAATGAAGGCTGATTTTCAAAACATTGGAGTGCGACTGGACAGTATTGAGACTAAAATGGATGGCACAGTAAAGCGTGTGAATCAAAATTCCAGGATGATTACTTCCCTACAGGACCAACTGGACCAGGCCAACGCAAAGATCGAAGATCTAGAAAATAGGTCCAGGCGCTACAATTTCTCCCGGAGACGGTCCTTGACCTGGAGGAGGCTGTCCATGCTCTGATGATGCAGCTGATACCGGACATTTCCCCTCATCAGTTGGAGTTAGATAGGGTCCATCATGCCTTAACGGCTCCCAGGCCTGACGGTTTGCCGCGAGATGTTATCTTCAAGCCACATTACTACAGAATTAAGGAGAAGGTGATGATGGCGGCTAGGTCGCAGGCAAACGTGCCCGTCTTGGAACATTCGGTTCAGATATTTGCCGACATCTCCCAATCGACGATTCAGAAGAGGAGGGCGTTGAAGCCTCTTTTGGGCCATCTAATTGATCACCGCATTAAATACCGGTGGTCGTTTCCGTTCAGACTCTCATTCTCATACAAGGGGAAACCCCATTCCTTTTCTACCTTCCAGTCTGGTGAGGAGCTGCTCCGGGGATTGGGACTAATCTCGACGGATCCGAGGGTCCCCTCCAGCGCCTCTGAGATGAGGGATAGGCCAGTGTCCCCCCTCTGGTCCCAGCAAGGCCGCCCTAACAAGAGCAAGAAGCCTACCTTGAACACTTGAATGCCTGTGAATTTGTTCACCTTTTTTTACAGGTTGTGGGGGTTTGGCCCTCTCTGAACTGCGGCCGTGGTTCGGTTGGAAAGTGGTTGAGACCATCCTGAGATTGCGTTCTGTGCCTCAACCTTTATTTTTCTTATATATATTTTATGTTTTTGGTTCTTAGTTTGTACCGATTTTTTAGCTTTCCGGTAAGGAGGCAGACCTGGATATGGCCTTTGGGCCTGGGTCCCCCCTTGCTCTCCTTATTGAGCTCTATTGACCGATTCAGCCCGCTCTTCTCATTTTGCGACTGAATTGGGGTGGAAAAGCGTGCCACTTAGGGTGAACTTGCCTCCTCCTAGTTGGTTGAGGCGACTTTACGTTGAGTGCTGGGAGTTGATTGCTCCCAGGGACACACTGGTTTACGGTGTGTTATAAAACATTTTTCAGTTATTGTTTATGCTCTAGAATCCCTTTTTTGTTATTTCCTCTTTCTCTTTTCTTCTTTTTTCTTTTTTTCCTCTTTAGAGGGGAGGAAAGGGAAAGGAGAACGAGGCGATGATTACTATTTTGATTTATTTGTACCTTTTTTTTTCCTACCCTGACTTCTTTTTCTTTCCTCCAAGCTTCTCTTTTCTGGGGTGCACTCCTACATCGAAACAAGGTATGGTGGGGGCTTCGGGGGACTTCTGGAGCTCGATTTCTGAGGCTTCTAAACCGTGAGTACAGCAGACCGGACCATTATGACTCCTAGACATCCAGCAGACTACACTATTTTGACTCACAATGTCCAGGGCCTTAATTCCCCCACCAAACGATCTAAAGCATTTCAGCATTATTACAAAATGGGGGCGGACGTCCTACTTTTACAGGAGACACACTTTTCTAAGACCTCAGCCCCTAGATATTTACATTCGAGATACACAACGTTTTTTCTGTCTAACGGCCCCGATAAAAAACGCGGCGTCGCAATCTGTTTCGCTAAAAAGGTTCCTTTTACGCCATCAACTGTGATCAGAGACAAGGAAGGCCGCTATGTCATGGTGGTGGGGAAGGTTCACGATAGGGAGGTGACCTTTCTTTCCTATTACGCCCCTAATGTAGGCCAATTGCCCTTCTTTCGCTCCATGTTGGACGTACTAATGCCTCATGTGGCGGGTCATGTGGTGTTTGGGGGAGATAGCAATACCTCATTAGATCGGATTCTCGACAAATCTAACCCTGGGAGAGCGGTGCTGAAACATGTCCCTAGGCGGAGCAGCGCTATGGCACGTCTCCTTCACAGCTATGATCTGATAGATGTTTGGAGGGACTTCCACCCTACTGCTAGGGATTTTACGTATGATTCCCATGTCCACAAAACGTACTGGGAACACTCTGGGCTGCTCATAAGGTCACCATTCGGGGGGTATTACTGCAATTGGCCTCTAGAGTGAAGCGGGAATGGGAGCAAACTATCCGGCATCAGGAGGATGAGCTTAACCGGCTTATGCACGACCAAACAGCTAACCCACATATTGACTTTAGAAACCAGATCGATGAGGCCCGGACGGCCCTGAACTTGAGCCTAACCACTAAGGCTGAAAAATCCGTCCGATGGGCCCGCCACCGATATTACACCTTAGGCGATAAACCGAATACGCTATTAGCGAGAAAATTAACTCCTCGGCCATTTAGTCCTGGTCTCCCTAAACTGTGGTTGAGATCTGGACTGACTAATCAAAATCCCCAGTCCATACTCCGAGAATTCTCCACGTTCTACTCTAAATTATACACACCCCCGAGGGCCTTCGATGTGGTTGAGGCGGAGGACTTTCTGCGAGACTTGCCCCTCCCCATGTTGTCCACAGACCATGTGGAGATAATGGAGGCGGAGTTTACGCCGGGTGAAATTGCAGCTGCTATTAAATCCCTAAATCCATCGAAATCGCCGGGCCCTGATGGCTTCACAGGTCATTATTATCGTAAGTATGCCGCGATATTGATCCCGCATATTTGTGCCTTTTTTAATGACCTGAGAAAGGGTTCTCCCCTTCCGCCACACGAAAATAGGGCCTTTATACACGTCATTCCCAAACCTAATAAGGATCTCGGCGATTGTGCGAACTACCGCCCTATATCGCTGATAAATGTCGATCTTAAATTGCTAACAAAGGTACTAGCTACGCGTATGAATTTGTTTTTACCTAAATACATCCATCCAGATCAGGTGGGCTTTGTGCCTCATAGGCAGGCCTCGGATCAGACTAGACGCTTTATAGACATAATATCGGCCCTGAATTCTGGTTGGGATGGAGGAGGGAAGCGGGGTGCCTTGCTATTGTCATTGGATTTGTGTAAGGCCTTCGATTCCCTGTCTTGGGATTACCTTTTTTTCATACTTGGGCGGTATGGGTTTGGGTCAAATGTTTTGACGACGCTTCGCTCGGTTTACACAGCCCCTACTGCAAATCTTTCGGTTAAAGGCTATCGATCCCCGGATATACATATAGGTAGGGGTACCCGACAGGCTCCCATTATCTCCCCTGTTGTTCATTATGGCCTTAGAACCTCTCGCTATTAAGATTAGAACACATCCGGACATCCTGGGCGTCAGCTGTGGGGGCCGAGAGCATAAATGCACGATGTTTGCGGATGACATCCTATTGCTCCTTTCTTCCCCAGTTACCTCTTTACCTCATTTGAATCTCGTCTTAGGAAAATTCGCAACATTTACGGGACTATCTGTGAATCAGTCTAAATCCCAGGCCCTCAATGTTTCCCTACCACCTCACATAGTTCAAACCCTTCAACAGTCATTCTCTTTCAGCTGGCAGGAGGATGCCCTGCCTTACCTGGGCATCTTCCTGACCCCGACCCTCTCCACTCTTTATAAGAGGAATTACCCCCCCCTGTTTCGTAGACTGCTGGATGATCTCCAAAGATGGTCTGGGAGTCCCCCGTCGTGGTTCGGTAGGCTGTATTCCATTAAAATGACTATTCTTCCCAAGGTGTTGTACCTATTTAGGACCCTTCCGATTGCAATAGTGGGTGCAGATCTCAAAAGATTCCAGGCTAAATTGCTAGATTTTATATGGGATCACAGGAGGCCCAGGGTGAACAGACGGACATTGTACACTCCTAAATTGGGAGGGGGTTTGGGTGTGCCTGATCTTCTCAGGTACTTTCATGCAGATCAATTGGCCCATCTGACCCGCTTCCATACAGCTCGACCCAGGCCGCTCTGGATGGAATTGGAATCCTCCGCATGTTCGGACAGAGAGATCTCCCACTTAATGTGGCTTAAGGGGAGGGACAGACCGCCCATAATGTGTCCGTCTCTGTCGTTCTCTCTCAGCCTATGGGACCGCCTAACGGCTAAACATAAATTTAAGTCTCCGCATACGCCTCTGGCGCCACTGTTTCATAATCCTCTGTTTACCCCGGGTTTCCACCCCCAGGACTTTACCTGGTGGACCAATAAGGGTCTATTAAGGATAGCGGACTTCTGTGACCATAAAGGAGCTCTCTCAAGATCGGCCCTGCAGGAGAAATATAAACTCCCAAATACTGAGTTTTTCCGCTATACCAAATTGCCCATTTTTTGTCATCACTGAATCGTGCTTCTGACGTTACTACTAGTACTCCCATGGAGCACTTCTGTACGACCTTTGATAAACATGCGGGACATATATCCCTGATTTACGGTCTTCTATCCTCCAGCTCCCAAAAGTTGGACTATATGTTGAAATGGGAACAGGATACGTGTCATTGGACCTTGCTGAGTGGGGTACATTGTCGCAAAGTGCCTCTAAGACTTATATCAACACCTCTTTGATAGAAGCAAACTACAAAGTATTGCTGAGGTGGTACATGGTCCCTGTGCGAGTGGCAACCTTTGTCCCTGGGGCATCCCCGCGGTGCTTCAGGGGTTGTGCTGCGGATGGTACTATGTACCACGTTTGGTGGTTATGTCCGAAGGTGAGACGGTTTTGGATCCGTACGTACAACTTTATATACTCATTGACCCAGGTCAATCTCCGTAAGTCACCTCTGGATGCACTGTTGGGACGTCCGATCAAGGGAACATCGAAATGCACAAAAAAGCTAATAGCTTACATATTTACAGCGGCTAGGATTTCAATAGCAAGGTCTTGGAGGTCCCCCACTGTTCCTTTTATCTGCTGAAGGTTAATTATCTTGGATAATGGTGAATGAGAGGTTATCTGCCATCCTGGCGGACAAGGTTGATATTTTCACAAGAATTTGGGACCCTTGGATTGACTATCTCACGACTACGTGAGATGTAGATTACTATTGGAGAATGACCCCTTGAGATTGGAGTGCCTTCCCCCATCTTTCCTTCTTTCTTCCTTCCTTCTCTTATCTCTTCTAGTCTTTTCCCTTTGGTGCTCTTTTATCCTTTTTATTTTTCTTATTATTATTTTATTGCCAATATACATTTCTCTTATTTTACTGAGTAACGGGTCCTTGAGGTCAGTTGAGCTCTCCGTTGAGAGGCCCGGTAGTGGCTCGGATTTAACCCCTTTCTTTATGTCTGTTGACAGTTTTGTGGTATAAATTTGGGTAACTCTCATACGCTGGTTATACTGTCGTGTCCTCATTGACTCGTACCTGTAACTTGAATTATACTGCATGGACAGATCATACCTGTCTTTCTATTGTATTTTTACTTTGAAATTCAATAAAAACATTGGAAAAGAAAATAGGATTGTTTTAATACAGCTTATCTGTAAAATCCTTTTCATGGGAATACATCACGGAGAAACAGATCTCCCGCCCCTCTTCGGAGTTAAACTTTGGACACTTATTGCCTGCTACAAAACTGAGGTAATCTCCATTTGGGAGGGGTTATATAGGGGAGGAACTCAATTCTAATTGGGTTTGCCAGTTTCTAATCACCTGTGGTGACTACATAACCCATTAAGTAATTAAGGCTCTGTGTCCCGTGATGTATTCCCAAGAAAAGGATTTTAACCGCTTGGGATCCGCGCTATGGACGAAAGACGTCCACAGTGCGGCTCTCAAGTGCTGAGTGGACGTCTTTAGATGTCCTATTGTTGTCATTCCCTGTGCGCGCCGCTGGAGGCGCGCAGCGGGGAAACAACGTGCACGGCGCATCGCTCGGGAGCCAATGCGAGTGCCTGGCGGCGGTGATGTCCGCCAGACACCCGCGATCGTCGGTGACAGCAGGGACGTGGAGCTCTGTGTGTAAACACAGAGCTCCATGTGCCGTCAGGGAGAGAGGAGACCGATCTGTGTCCCTTTACATAGGGACACAGCATCGGTCACCTCCCCCAGTCAGTCCCCTCCCCCCACACAGTAAGAACACAATGAGGGAATACATTTAACCCCTTCCTCACCCCCTAGTGTTAACCCCTTCACTGCCAGTCACATTTATACAGTAATTAGTGCATTTTTATAGCACATTTTTTATTAGTGCATTTATAAATGTTTATAAATGGTCCCAAAATTGTGTCAAAAGTGTCCGATACGTCCGCCGCAATATCGCAGGACGGACAAAAAAAATCGCAAATCGCCGCCATTACTAGTAAAAAAAAAAAAAAAAAAAATCATAAATCTATCCCCTATTTTGTAGGCGCTATAAATTTTGCGCAAACCAATCAATATACGCTTATTGCGATTTTTTTTTAACAAAAATATGTAGAACAATACGTATCGGTCTAAACCGAGGGAAATTTTTATTTTTTTTTAAAAAAAATGGGATATTATTATAACAAAAAGTAAAAAATATTGTGTTTTTTTCAAAATGTTCTGTTTTTTTATGTTTATAGCGCAAAAAAAAAATCGCAGAGGTGATCAAATACCACCAAAAGAAAGCTCTATTTGTGGGAAAAAAATTATAAAAATATAACTTGGGTACAGTGTTGTATGACCGCGCAATTGTCATTCAAAATGCGTCAGCGCTGAAAGCTGAAAATTGGTCTGGGCACGAAGGGGGTTTAAGTGCCCAGTAATGAAGTGGTTAAAGGATAAACTGTATTAAAAAATCCTATTATTCTGAATGCTACCTGTATCATGCATCACTGCTCCTTCTGCATCTTTGACTGCTGCGATAGTTATCAGGCCCTCTTGTGCTTGAACTATCAGCCAGCTTAACGTCCCACCTGTTCCCCCATCTCATAATGTTTTTGATTTTGAAAAAATCTGCTATTTTCTGCTTTAAAGATAAAGTTTTATATATTTTCTGGGCCTCCTGCCATGCTAGACGCTTTACTTCTATGGGATCCGTAATCTAATCCTGCTCTGTTTGAGTCCCAATTTGCATTACTTCCTTCTCTTCTCTTCTAGATGAACTCAAACTTAATTTTATAGATTCCTTTAATCATTACTCCACGCATATAAGCCTTCATAGTGTATTCTTTTGGAAAAATTCTATCAGCTGTAATTCTATCATATCCTCCTCTGACATTAATGACAGCCACTGTGGATTAATTTTCCAAGGTGGAGAAGATAACTGTCCCTCAGTCTGTATAGTCAATATATGTAGGGAAAGATCAGAAAGTCCCCTAGGGCCATATTGAATTGACTCTAACCATGGGAGAAAATTATCATTCCTCAGGGCCAAATATATTATTGACAAAGATCCATATGTACTTGAGCAACATGAGTATTCTCTTCTTAATGGATATCTAATTCTCCACATATCTATTAACCCCATCTCTTGTAGATGGCCGGCAACCCTAGTTCTCTTAATTCTGTTTACTTTTTGTGTCTATCTTCCTCCTCATTCATTGTGTTTTTAAAATCTCTCATACTTAGGGCTGGTAAGTTCAGCCACTGTACCATTTTCCCAAAGAAATGTTTCAACACTTCATCATTATAAGGGGGAGGAAACATAGACATTCACCAACACAAGGTTTTTTATCATTTAATGAGCAACGTAGCACAATATAACGACCTTCTGGGTCTTTTAAGCTCTCTTTGCATGAGAACCGTACTGAGCGGGAGACCAAGACACTAATGTCTTGAGAGAAAGAGAGAGAGAAAAAAAAAAGAATATCTCTTACATGCCCAAACTGGTTGGAGATAGTCCCCTTGTACGAGTCCCGTGTGGACTGGGATGGGGGCTTGTGGCTGTGTAATGGCTCTAAACAGTTACAAGTATTTATGCCTTTCCAAAAAAAATCCGTAAATAGTCCACTATTTCAGCATTCAAATATAGATGTAAAAAAACGGCGCCAATCTACAATAAATGTGAATGTCTAAATATTCAAGTGCAGCTCCAAAATTAGTGTTACTAATAAACAATTGATGCAAGAGTGAAAGGGTGCAACAAGAAAGGTAAATTACAACTTAATAAAGTTCATTAGTGTCAGCAAATATTCAAATGTCCATAAAAAATGTGGATATTTAGACAATAAATTTATAGATGTAAAACAATAATTCATTTGGGTCTTCTAATGCTCCAACACCGTGCTTCTTATAAAGTGCAATGTGCATTAATCAAAGTGCTTCACCCGAGATTGTTGCCTGGCACGCATGATACAAGAGCTCCTCACCCCATTGAAACAGCTGAGGCGCATGTCGCGTTGTTTGTATCACACGCTAGTGATGGCCCGGGCCTCTGCCTTTCCTCAAGCTGTGCTGAAACTCTGCTGTACCTGACACAAGTTACAAGCCTTGTAAGTGATTTTATGGATTAAAAAGACTTGACTGTTGTATAATCTATGTTACTTCAGACTTTTACCCATACTTAATACTATACCATATAAAGTAACTTAGACCAAACCGAGGGTGTGGAGTAAACATGGCCGTAGCAGCCTCCTTTATTTAAAAATATAAAACTTTAACATAACTCAAAAAACCAACTTTCCATAACCCAAGGTGTGATCAATTTTTGCAGGAAACCTTTTATTAAAAACTTTTGTACCATTCTTGCACTGCGGCCTTCTTCATCCGATAATAGGCCTCAAGCCGACTTACTGGCTCAAAGACAAATCCTGACCGCAGTGCCCCATTACCATTACTTCCAGCTAAGCCTCCGCTTGCTGAAATCCCAAATCTCAGGACCCATACCAACGACAAGTCCTGACCCATCTTTTACTGGTATTTCCTCCTCCTGCAAAACGACCGACACCCGCCACTGCCACGACATAGGCAAACGTCATAATCTGTATAGATAAGGAGACACAAAGGAAAAGACACCAAAACACAACTCCAACTCTATCATTAGGGAAGGGTGGGTGGGAAATTTCTCTAGGGGAAGTGTTACAGAAGTGGGAGGGCTCTTACTTTTTATACTGGCCTGCCCTCCCCTCCCACTTTCTACTTTGCCAATACACTTCCCCCCTCTTCCATTCCCATCTTAACCCAGTCATGCCCGCCCTCCGCCTATGGCATTCTTTGTTTTGCTCCGGGCTTTTCTTGACTGTTGTATAATCTATGTTACTTCAGACTTTTACCCATACTTAATACTATACCATATAAAGTAACTTAGACCAAACCGAGGGTGTGGAGTAAACATGGCCGTAGCAGCCTCCTTTATTTAAAAATATAAAACTTTAACATAACTCAAAAAAACAACTTTCCATAACCCAAGGTGTGATCAATTTTTGCAGGAAACCTTTTATTAAAAACTTTTGTACCATTCTTGCACTGCGGCCTTCTTCAATCCGATAATAGGCCTCAAGCCGACTTACTGGCTCAAAGACAAATCCTGACCGCAGTGCCCCATTACCATTACTTCCAGCTAAGCCTCCACTTGCTGAAATCCCAAATCTCAGGACCCATACCAACGACAAGTCCTGACCCATCTTTTACTGGTATTTCCTCCTCCTGCAAAACGACCGACACCCGCCACAGCGCACTACTGTAAACCACCTTTACAGTTGGGCGACCCTCCACACCCTAAGGGCCCACTGATGCCTTCCTGCAGCCCCAGCACCCACATATCAATGCCCACATCAGTTAAGTGCACCCCATCCCTGCGTAAGTACCTCCAAGTATCCTCCTCAAGCTCCAGGTGCCGAATCACCAACCCCCCGTTCCTTTCCATGAACCTCCCAACATCCCTGTTGACTTTTCTCCTGGCCCTATTGATGCCCCCCCAAGATCTGGCAAGGCGCCACGACGTGCGAGACACCATGTCCGACCATACTACTACCATGTCCGGGAAAGCCATGCGCAGCCTGAGGACATCGAACTTTATGTCCTTGGTCAGGTCCAACATTGACTTAAGGCCAAGGTCGTTCCCGCCCACGTGCAAAATAAGAACGTCGGGCGGTTGGTCCAACCGCGCATACTTATGCACTTCGGGCACAAGCCTGCTCCAAAGCATCCCCCGTACCCCTATCCAGTGAATCCTAGCCTCCTCCCTGGGAAAACCCAGCTGTCTACCCTCCGGTCTGGCCTCTGCCCTCTTGGCCCCCCAATACACATAGGAGTGCCCCATGATCCATACCAGGGCCGGCGCCGAACCTGTAAGACAAAAGAAAATAGCTCCAGCGTAACCTAGCCGCCCAGCCAATAAGCCTTACAACACTAAACATTTTTTAGACCCCTCCGCTAACACTAGGCCCCCCCCTTTACTGAGTTCGTTACAACTTTTTTTTTTTTTTTTTTTATATATCTGTACTAACAAATGAGGGCGTACATAAATCCGAAACCTATTAGACTCCCATCTCCCTATTTTTTTCACTGACTCCTCGTCTAGCCCACTTCTGGCTGCCTCTGTGGCTGCTCCAATCCTAAAGGAATGGGATGAATATTCCTTGTCCGCCAACCCCAGTGACCTCAAACAAGAGCGAAACACCGCCGTGAATTGAAACCTGGATAACGGCGACCCATCTGCATGTATCAAAAGGGACTCCCCTCCCCCAGGGCGGTTCTCCAAAAACTTCCTTACCGCCCCCACGGGACATAAAGGTGACCCTGGTACCTCAAATACCAAGACCTGTTTTCCCCTGCCCTTCTGATCAGTCTTGGATTTCCTCAACCACAGTGCCACCCTATCTCCTTCACAACTCACCTCATTCCTCCAGATCCCCCCCTGCGTCTTCTTGGAAGGGCTAACCAATTCCCCTATCCGGAAGGCTCCAAAAAAAGCTAACGCAAATGCCGCGCGAAATAATGTTACTTCGTATGCCGAGGCGCAGACCTCCGGCAAGCAATCGAACAAACCTTGCAGTACCCCAAACGACACTGGCCGTCTGGCATCCCTGCTGGGCTTACCCCTCCTATACCCTTTCAGTGCCTGTCTCACCCAAAATTCCTTGGTGAAATCCGGCATGCCTTGCCATTTAAATAAAAATGCCAACGCCGCCACCTTCCTGTTCAAAACAGAAACCGATGCGCCTTCCTCCATCAAACGTGAAACAAAGTATAAAACCAGTAGCCGCACCTCAGGCCCCGTGACCTCGACCCCTGTTTCGCGGCCTAGCTCCTCCCATTCCTGCCAAACCTTGCTGTAAGCGGCCCACGTCGTCTCACTCACCGACCTGCGAATCCACCCTTGCGCTACTCCAAGGCAATCCTCCATAGCCCGTCGGGACAAGGGAGTCCTCGTTGTTCCGCCTCCGGTGCCAACTCCCGAAACCTGTCCCACTGAAAACGAGATAACGCATCAGCGATGTCGTTTTCGACCCCAGGGATGTGCACTGCATAAATAAATATATTCAGTTGCATGCAACGTAAAATCAACCTCTGTAGCATACTCACCACAGGTGGCGATGAAGCGGACGCTTTGTTAAGCACCTGAACGACTCCCATGTTGTCCACGTGAAAACGAACTTTTCGATCCCGAAAAGTCTCGCCCCACAGTTCCACTGCCAGCACCACCGGAAACAATTCCAGCAGCATCAGGTTCTTTGTAAAACCCGCCTGTACCCAGCAAGGCGGCCAAGGGCCCGCACACCATTTTCCTTGAAAAAAGGCTCCAAAGCCCGTGGAACCCGCCGCATCTGTAAACAACTCCATATCGAAGTTGCTCACTGGCCCCGACATCCACAAAGCCCTTCCGTTGAAGGACTCCAAAAACGTGTCCCACACTCGCAAATCCTGCCTATGAGTCTTCAACAACCTGATAAAATGGTGCAGTGAACGCACCCCTGCCGTGCTGGCCGACAGCCGTCGACAAAAGGCCCTGCCCATGGGTATGATGCGACATGCAAAATTGAGCTTGCCCAGTAACGATTGGAGAGCCCGCAGCGTTACCTTTTGAGCCGACAACATACCTCCTGTTTCCACCCTCAGCGCATCAACTTTGCCGGCCGGCAAACTGCACTCCATGGCGACTGAGTCTATCGTGATCCCCAAAAAGGTGATAACCGTCCTTGGACCTTCAGTCTTATCCGGGGCCAATGGAACCCCAAAGCGGTCCGCAACGTGCTCCAATGTCCCTTAGAGTACCGCACACGTCCTTGATCCTGCCGGTCCCACGCAAAGGAAGTCATCTAGGTAGTGGATGATGGAACTAACCCCCGATACGTCCCTGACCACCCATTCTAAGAACGAACTGAACTGCTCAAACAAAGCGCACGATACAGAGCAACCCATGGGCAGGCACCGATCGACAAAAAACTCGCCCTCCCAAGTGCACCCCAACAAGCGGAAGCTGTCAGGGTGCACCGGTAGCAGCCGAAAGGCCGCCTCAACGTCAGCCTTAGTCAACAATGCCCCCTGACCGCAGTGCCGTACCCACGCCACCGCCGCGTCAAACGACGTGTAACTAACCGCACAGTTGTCCGGGTCTATGGCGTCATTAACCGACCCCCCTTTTGGAAAGGAAAGGTGGTGTATGAGCCTAAATTTGTTTGGCTCCTTCTTTGGAACCACCCCCAAAGGTGAAACCACCAAGTTGGGCAAGGGAGCCTCTGTGAAAGGGCCCGCCATCCGCCCCAAAGCCACCTCCTTCAGCAGTTTCTCGGAAACCACCTCCGGATGCCGCAAGGCCGACCGCAAATTGCGAGGAACCGGTGGAATTTCCCGCATTGAACACGGAATCCTGAAACCCTCCGCGAAGCCCTCTTCCAGTAAGCGGGCGACCTGCCTGTCCGGATACCTACTTAGGAACGGACGCATCCTTCCCACCATCACTGGAGTCTTCCCTCTTGTTGCCAAACTCACCTGAGCGACCTTTTCCCTGCTTGAAGCATCTCGCCTGGGTGTGGGATCCCCCGCAGCCAGAACATTCGTGCTTGAATCTACAAGAGGCCCCGAACTTGCAACTTCCGGCGTTGTATTGCCAACAAACCCCTTTTGTTTTACTGGCCGACTGTCCAGAGGAGGACGACCCGCCGGCCCCGTCTCGAAAAAACTGATTGGGGGCCCGTGCAGACGTCATGAGGCGGACCCACAAATTAATGTCCTTGTGGTCCCACCTCAAATCCGGCCGCATCGCCATCCGCTGCCTAAACTGCTCGTCATATCGCAGCCAAGCAGTGCCCCCGTAAACCCTATACGCCTCCCCTATGGAATCCTGGTACCCAAAAAGCACTCCGGCTTCTTAGTGCTAATCACACTAGCTAGAATGCCAAAGGCCTGCAGCCAATTCGAGAAAGTACGAGGAATGAGACGATACCTACGCTTCTCCTCATCGCCTTTCTTGTAGTCATCTGGTTTAACCCTGTCCAGGTTAAACTTCTCCAGTGGCAACAGCGAGAATATCTCCACATACTCACCTTTTTCTATTTTCTCGCGTACCTCCGCCTTCAAGTGTGTCCCCAACGGTCCTTCAAAACATATATACACCTCACACTTGGCTGCATCGTCCAGCCTGACCACATCCTGCCTTTCCGCAGATGTCTTGGTGCCTTCCTCCCCCTTTTTCTGTGTGCCCTCGACCACCGCCGGGGAAGGAGAGAGAGGGGGCACTACCGGCGTCGGGGGCTGCACTACCCCTGTGTCCGGTACCCTCGCAGCCGCACTAGCCATTGTACCACTACTCCGTGGAGACCCCCAGGCCCCTGCTGGGCCAGCCTCACCCCCCCTTGCTCAAATCAGGAAACCAACTCCTTGATCCCTGCCAAAAAAACCCTGAATCCAGCCTCCTCCCCCTTGGAAAGATCCTTACTGCCCGCATCCTGGCTACCACTGACCACCCCATTACCCACAACAGTAATAGCATGATTATTTAGTGAAGACTTACCGGGTTGCCTGTGGATTGGAGCCCCAGCCGACCGTCCAGAGTCCACCGTTGCAGCTCTCACCACGTTAACCTCTTCCTCCTCAGATCCGGAAAGCTCCCCTTCCGACCTGTTCCCAGCCTGGTCGACCTCATGTGCTGAAAACCCCCCAGGGGAAGGATCCCTGGAAGGCGAAGGTCCTGCCGCCTCTTGGCTCCGCCCCCTCACGGCGGACCCGCCGCTCGATTTCCTCGCCGACTTTCCCGCACGGGGGGGGGCTCTCTCCAGCCCTGCTGCCCTCACTCCTGCCTGAAGATCTGCCCGCATCTCCTTCCATCTGGCGCAAGGACCCGGTCGCGGAGGTAGTAGGCCCGTGGTCCGCGGCCCTCGTTTCTGTCTGCAGAGGCCCCCCCACGTGCCTCCCAGCAAGGTGGGAGGGGCCCGCGCGCTCCGTTTCCCGCCGGCGAACGGGCGAACCGGCCGATCCGGAGCTCCCGGAGCGGCCGCCAGTAGAGCTGCGCTATGGCTGAGGATTCCGTCTGGTGTCCCCCCCAGCTGTAGCATTGCGTCGCTTGGCGGGGGGGGCCCGACGGGGCCCGCGAAGCTGGATTCCCGGGGCGCGTGGCTCTTGGGGAGAGGTCAGGGGAGAAGCGCTCAGGCGGCTTGGAGCGCCTAGCTCGCGCTGACTCCCTCCCCCTAGTCTGTGGACCCACCGCAGGCGGATCCATGATCGGGCCCAGGTTCTGCTGAACCCAGTCTTGTCCCCTGGAGGAGGCTTCGGCCCTGAGTTCTGCCAGGAGCTCCTGAATCCGTGACATCGCAAAATTTCTCTAGGGGAAGTGTTACAGAAGTGGGAGGGCTCTTACTTTTTATACTGGCCTGCCCTCCCCTCCCACTTTCTACTTTGCCAATACACTTCCCCCCTCTTCCATTCCCATCTTAACCCAGTCATGCCCGCCCTCCGCCTATGGCATTCTTTGTTTTTCTCCGGGCTTTTCTGTATTACACTATCTCTGCCTCCTTGTGGCTCATTGTGCTGGAGCCAAACACTTTGCAGATTGAATGAAAAAGGGCCTATGCTGAGAAAAGAGTATATCCCATGTAAATGGATTGAGATGAAGTTCTGCTGATATCTGGGAACAGTAAGGTGAGTGTGAGGCTTGAAGGAGGAAGGATTTTGAGAAAAAAATTCTCCTATATGCTTGGTGGTCATTTATGACCTTGGATATCTGGTGCACAATTGTATGACACTTTGGGTGAAGCACTTTGATTAATGCACGTTGCACTTTATAGAAGGCACGAGTGTTGGAGCATTAGAAAACCCAAACTAATTATTGTTTTACATCTATAAATGTATTGTCTAAATATCCACATTTTTTTTATGGACATTTGATTATTTGTTGACACTAATGCACTTTATTAAGTTGTAATTCACATTTCTTGCTGCGCCCTTTCACTCTTGCATCAATTCAAATATAGATATCTGAAGAGGAAAGGAGAAGAAAAGAGAAAACATAAATCAGTAGATTAACCACTTAAGCCCCGGACCAATACGCTGCCTAAAGACCCAAGGTGTTTTTACAATTGGCACTGCGCTGTTTTAACTGGTAATTGCGCGGTCATGCAATGTTGTACCGAAACGAAATTTGCGTCCTTTTCTTCCCACAAATAGAGCTTTCTTTTGATGCTATTTGATTGCCTCTGCGATTTTTATTTTTTGCGATATAAACGGAAAAAGATCAAAAAATTAGAAAAAAAATGATTTTTCTTATAACAAAAAGTAAAAAATATCGAATAAACTAAATTTTAGTCAAACATTTAGGCCAAAATGTATTCAGCCACATGTCTTTAGTAAAAAAAATCACAATAAGCGTATATTTATTGGTTTTCGCAAAAATGATAGCGTCTACAAACTAGGGTACATTTTCTGGAATTTACACAGCTTTTATTTTATGACTGCCTATCTCATTTCTTGAGGTGCTAAAATGGCAGGGCAGTACAAAACCCCCCCAAATGACCCCATTTTGAAAAGTAGACACCCCAAGGAAACTGCTGAGAGGCATGTTGAGTCCATTGAATATTTTTTTTTGTCCCAAGTGATTGAATAATGACAAAAAAAAAAAAATTTACAAAAAGTTGTCACTAAATGATATATTGCTCACACATGCCATGGTTATATGTGGAATTGCACCACAAAATACATTCTGCTGCTTCTTCTGAGTACGGGGATTCCACATGTGTTGGTCTTTTTGGGAGCCTAGCCACGTACGGGACCCCGAAAATCAAGCACCGCCTTCAGCATTTCTAAGGGCGCAAATTTTTGATTTCACTCCTCACTACCTATCACAGTTTCGAAGGCCATAAAATGCCAAAATAGCACAAAACCCCCCCCAAATGACACCATTTTGGAAAGTAGACACCCCAAGCTATTTTCTGAGAGGCATGTCGAGTCCATGGAATATTTTATATTTTGACACAAGTTGCAGGAATATGACAAACTGATTTTTTTTTGCACAAAGTTGTCACTAAATGATATATGTCTCACACATGCCATGGTTATATGTGGAATTGCACCCCAAAATCCATTCTGCTGCTTCTCCTGAGTACAGGGATACCACATGTGTGTGACTTTTTGGGAGCGTAGCCGTGTACGGGGCCCCGAAACCAAGCACCGCCTTCAAGATTTCTAAGGGCATACATTTTTGATTTCACTCCTCACTACCTATCATAGTTTTGAAGGCCATACAATGCCAAGATGGCACACAACCCCCCCCAAATGACCCCATTTTGGAAAGAAGACACCCCAAGCTATTTGCTGAGAGGCATGTTGAGTTCATGGAATATTTAATTTTTTTGCCCCAAGTGATTGAATATTGACCAAAAAAATAAATAAAAAATAAATTACAAAACGTTGTCACTAAATGATATATTTCTCACACATGCCATGGTTATATGTGGTATTGCACCCCAAAATACATTCTGCTGCTTCTCCTGAGTACGGGGATACCACGTGTGGGACTTTTTGGGAGCTTAGCCGCGTACGGGACCCCGAAAACCAATCACCACCTTCAAGATTTCTAAGGACATACATTTTTGATTTCACTCACACAAATCTTGGAGGCGGTGATTGGTTTTTGGGGTCCCGTACGCGGCTAGGCTCCCAAAAAGTCCCACACATGTGGTATCTCCGTACTCAGGAGAAGCAGCAGAATGTATTTTGGGGTGCAATTCCACATATAACCATGGCATGTGTGAGAAATATATCATTTAGTGACAACGTTTTGTAATTTTTTTTTTTTTTGGTCAATATTCAATCACTTGGGGCAAAAAAATTAAATATTCCATGGACTCAACATGCCTCTCAGCAAATAGCTTGAGGTGTCTTCTTTCCAAAATGGGGTCATTTGGGGGGGGTTGTGTGCCATTTTGGCATTTTATGGCCTTCAAAACTATGATAGGTAGTGAGGAGTGAAATCAAAAATGTATGCCCTTAGAAATCTTTAAGGCTTTTCGGGGCCCCGTACGCGGCTAGGCTCCCAAAAAGTCTCACACATGTGGTATCCCTGTACTCAGGAGAAGCAGCAGAATGTATTTTGGGGTGCAATTCCACATATAACCATGGCATGTGTGAGCAATATATAATTTAGTGACAACTTTGTGCAAAAAAAAATCAGTTTATCATATTCCCGCAACTTGTGTCAAAATATAAAATATTCCATGGACTTGACATCCCTCTCAGAAAATAGCTTGGGGTGTCTACTTTCCAAAATGGGGTCATTTGGGGGGTTTTTGTGCTATTTTGGCATGTTATGGCCTTCGAAACTGTGATAGGTAGTGAGGAGTGAAATCAAAAATTGACACCCTTAGAAAGCCTGAAGGCGGTGATTGGTTTTTGGGGTCCCGTACGCGGCTAGGCTCCCAAAAAGTCTCACACATGTGGTATTCCCGTACTCAGGAGAAGCAGCAGAATGTATTTTGGGGTGTAATTCCACATATGGGGGGAGTATGCTTTGCGCGTGGGTGTAAGCGTTACTGGCACTAACTAGCTACCTAGCGGCACCAGCGACACTAATACAGCGATCAGAAAAATGATTGCTTAGTGACGCTGGCAATAGGGGGGTGAAAGGGTTAACTCTAGGGGCAATCAGGGGTTAAAACCTTTATTAGAAAATGTGTGGGGGTACCTAACGCTATAAAAACCTAGCGGGCGAACCTCAAAAAATAACTAGCTACCTAGCGGCACTAATACAGCGATCAGAAAAACGATCGCTTAGTGACGCTGGTAATAGGGGGTAAAAGGGTTAACTCTAGGGGCAATCAGGGGTTAAAACCTTTTTTAGAAAATGTATGGGGGAACCTAACGCTATAAAAACCTGGCGAGCGAACCTCAAAAAATAACTAGCTACCTAGCGGCACCAGCGACACTAATACAGCGATCAGAAAAACGATCGCTTAGTGACGCTGGCAATAGGGGGTGAAAGGGTTAACTCTAGGGGCAATCAGGGGTTAAAACCTTTATTAGAAAATGGATACAACAAAGGAAATTGTGGCGCTGAAAATTAGTAACACATGGGTAGAGAAAAAGTCCGCTGAATAAGTGATGAATCCTTGTTACAAAAAATAAAGAAAATTCAAAAAATAAAAAATGACAAAAATAAAATAAAAAAATAATAAAAAGAATGAACCTGGGAATGATGAGTGATTGCGATGGTCTTGGAGGGAGAGACACTGTTCTGTGATGAGCTGATGGTCCCAAAAACGCTGTCCTAGGGCAAGCCTTCCAAAGCAGGGGAGACCAGAGCAGGGACTCCAAACATGTATACAGGATAAGAAAAAAAAAAAAACAGAGGGCGCCTCCAGGTTAAACGTTTAAGAAGCTTTTTTTAATACACAGACAACAGTGTTAACTTACATGATAAAATCTTAAAATCCAGTATGGAAGTTTACTCGATCATGCTGGGGGGGGCGGGTAGAAGGGACGTCGATCCGGGCCTGGTTGTTATGCAGTTTTTGCTCTCGGGTATCTCTCCTAAGCCAGTCAGGTCCTTTTGCTGTAAAAACAGCTGGTCCGGAGGGATAGTGGAAACGAGGCCCGGAGCTCTAGCGTAGGCCGCGGTGACGTCACCAAATGCGACGACGTTTCAAAGCTGGCGCCGTCGGATGACTTAGCGCGCTTCTTTCTCAAGCATGGGGAGATGAATGTGGAAAAAAGTCTATTTGTAAGTGCACAGGCGAGCGCCATCTTGTGGAGAAAAAAAGGAACTGATCCTACTTTTTAGAAAAAAACCACATGAAATACTGCACGCTCAGGACTGGCATATGGGCATGTTTCCAATGACAATAAATAAAAGCATGTTAAAAATATATATAAATATATGTCTTTGGAATACCTTGGGATATACAGAATACCAATGATAAGTAAAATAAAATAAAATAAAAACAACTAAAACTCTTCTCTTAAAAATTATTATATGTGTATGGATATTTAATATATTAACAGAAATTTGGTGAAAAATAGGGCTGAAACTTAAAAAAAAAATATAAAAATATATATATATATAAATGTATAAAGGATAGTATGTATATTAAATCCAAATTAAAAAATAGGGGAAATTAAAGGTTAGACTTTAATTAATGGAGAATATCAAGGATATAATATATTTAGATTTAGATAATGCATTTAGGGGTCATTTTAGAAGATGTATTAATATTATGATTGGTTCCATGCAACTTTGTTTGTGCACTCCGGGGGACCTCGCACACGTATGTACAATAGGAGAAATGTTTTTATAGCAAATATTATTTCATATATTCATATAACAAACATTTATATGAAAAACACATGTCCATGTAAAAACATGAACATATCCATACATAAACATTTATGGAAGAGAACCATATTAACCCCACCCACTAATATGGTTCTCTTCCATAAATGTTTATGTATGGATATGTTCATGTTTTTACATGGACATGTGTTTTTCATATAAATGTTTGTTATATGAATATATGAAATAATATTTGCTATAAAAACAACTCCTATTGTACATACGTGTGCGAGGTCCCCCGGGAGTGCACAACAAAGTTGCATGGAACCAATCATAATATTAATACATCTTCTAAAATGACCCCTAAATGCATTATCTAAATCTAAATATATATTATACCTTGATATTCTCCATTAAATTAAAGTCTAACCTTAATTTCCCCTAATTTTTAATTTAGATTTAATATACATACTATCCTTTATACATATATATATATATATATATTTTTTTTTTTTTTATAAGTTCAGCCCTATTTTTCACCAATTTTCTGGTTAATATATTAAATATCCATACACAAATAACAATTTTTAAGAGAAGAGTTTTAGTTGTTTTTTTTTTTATTTTATTTTACTTATCCTTGGTATTCCTGTATATCCCAAGGTATTCCAAAGACACATATTTATATATATTTTTAACATGCTTTTATTTATTGTCATTGGAAACATGCCCATATGCCAGTCCTGAGCGTGCAGTATTTCATGTGTTTTTTTCTAAAAAGTAGGATCAGTTTCCTTTTTTTCTCCACAAGATGGCGCTCGCCTGTACACTTACAAATAGACCTTTTTTCCACATTCATCTCCCCATGCTTGAGAAAGAAGCGCGCTAAGTCATCCGACGGCGCCAGCTTTGAAACGTCGTCGCATTTGGTGACGTCACCGCGGCCTACGCTGAGCTCCGGGCCTCGTTTCCACTATCCCTCCGGACCAGCTGTTTTACAGCAAAAGGACTGACTGGCTTAGGAGAGATACCCGAGAGCAAAAACAGCATAACAACCAGCCCGGATCGACGTCCCTTCTACCCGCCCCCCCCCAGCATTGATCGAGTAAACTTCCATACTGGATTTTAAGATTTTATCATGTAAGTTACACTGTTGTCTGTGTATTAAAAAAAGCTTCTTAAACGTTTAACCTGGAGGCACCCTCTGTTTTTTATTTTTTCTTATCCTGTTTATTAGAAAATGTATGGGGGTACCTAACGCTATAAAACCTGGCGGGCGAACCTCAAAAAATAACTAGCTACCTAGCGGCACGAGCGACACTAATACAGCGATCAGAAAAACGATCGCTTAGTGACGCTGGCAAAAGGGGGGTGAAAGGGTTAACTAGGGGGTGATCAAGGGGTTAAAACCTTTATTGGGGGGGGGGGTAGGGGGCTACCCTGGACCTAACACTAACTGCCTGACACTAACTGCCTGTCACACTGACACTAAATGCAGTGATCAGTAAATGATCACTGCTATTTAGTGACAGTGTGACAGGGGGGGGCTGGGGGGGGGTGATCGGGGGGGTGACAGGGGGGGGGGGATTGTATGCCTATGTGTACAGGTGTCAGTGTAGTGCTTGTGTACTCACTGTGTGATGTCTCCGCTCCTCCGTCCGGACTAATATACCGGCGGGAGGAGCGGTGACATCACTTCCTCCTCTGCCTGTGTTTACAATGCAGGCGGAGGAGGGCAGGGGAGGAAGCGGATTGGCTGGGGAGCGATCCGGAGGGGGCGGACAAAAAACGAACCGCCGCCCCCTCATCCCGGATCGCTGCTGAAGCTAACCGGACCGCCGCAAAGTACCGGGGGGGGGGGTCCCGATTGGACCCCCGACCCACGTCAAGCAGAGCACGTACAGGTACGTACATGTGCCTGTCCCGTGCCATTCTGCTGACGATATGTACATGAGGCGGTCCGGAAGTGGTTAATTAACAATCAAGAAGACTTTTTGTTTTCCTTTGTATATCTTTCTCCAACCATACGTTGGCTGCTTCTGGTATTTCAAAAAAGAAGAACATTTCTCCATCCATAATTCTCAATTTAGCTGGATATAACATTGAAAATAGTTATTTGTTTTAATCGCAAACATCGCTCGATTTCTATAATTTTTGTTTCTTCTGTACTACAATCGAGAAGTCTGGGAAGAAGGAGATTTTATTACCATTGTCAATATTGCCCCTCCATGACATGCGTTGGAAAGGATGAATCTCTATCTCTGTCATTTAACATTTTAATAATAACTGTCCTGGGTTGCTTGAGGAAGGGATTGGACGACGGGGAATGCGATATGGCCTGTTCGATTGTAAAAAGTATTGAGAAACCCTCCATACCCACTGGGGCTGATTTACCAAGCCTTTGCTCCAAGATTCATGAAGCAAAGACAGGAGTAAACAGCCTTTTTGTCATTTACTAATAGAAATACCCCGGCAGAGCAGTGTATTCTTTAGTTACTATAATGCCTAGTGCGCCCAGGAGATGGCGCATGGTGCCCTCTATAGACCCTGGCGCACGGCTTTAGAAATGTAAATAGAAGGGATTTGGGCGGGAGTTTATTAGGGGGGGATGTGGGGTGATGTGGGGAAGTGTATTGACATGTGTTTGTTTTACGTTTTACGGGCCGAATCGAAAGTGGAAAGTGTTTTTTTCTGAAAACATCGCCGCAAGTACGCCTAAAGCCTCGGGAGGTTTATTTGCATACTGCGCATGCGTGCTCGGCCAATTTCGTCCTTTCACGCACGCCGTCTCACTACGCCGGGAAAATCTTGGTAAATCCCAAGCGGTGTAGCTGTATTTGCGTGGCTTGAGACGGCGCACGTGAAAGGCCGAACTGTTTTCAGCTTGCGCTGACCATGAAGGGGAACTCCGCGCCAAATTTCAAACAAAAAAACGGCGTGGGTCCCCTGCAGTGGCACATCAGACCCTTCGGTTTGGTCTGGATCGTAAGGGGGAAACCTACGCTGAAAAAAACAAGATCAGACCAAACCCTTATCGAGCTTCCCGCTGTAATGCCGTCTGAGCGTGTGCATCGACTTATATAGGCATAGGGCGTGGTCACCGGGTGATGCCACCCTGCGACCCCAACCTTTGTGACATCACATTCCCATGATGCCCGGGAATGTGATGTCTCAAAGGTTGGGGTCGCAGGGTGGCACACCCGGTGACCACGCCCTATGCCTATATAAGTCGATGCACACCGCTCAGACGGCATTACAGCAGGAGAGCTTGTCGTGTCAACATCGAATGGAACAGAAGAAGGAAGAAGACAGCGGAGAGAAGCCCTGGCCCCCGCGGTGGAGCCAGGCAGAAGAGGGAACAGAGAAGATGGCGGAGAGAAGCCCACCCCCCGGCAGAAAACGGCGAAGCCCGGGGCCCCGGCGGAAGGCAGCGGAGAAGCCCGGGGGTGGGTGGCCAACCCCCCGGCAGAAAACGGCGAAGCCCGGATGCCCCCCCAATCAAAAAGAGCTTAAAGGGGGGTGGGGGGGCCCCCGGCAGAAGACGTTGAAGCTCGGGTACCCCCTTGAATCCAAAAGAGCTTAAAGGGGGTGGGGGCGCCGGCGGAGGCAGCAGAGAAGCCCGGGGGTGGCGCACCCCCCGGCAGAAAACGTCGAAGCCCGGGTGCCCCCCAATCAAAAAGAGCTTAAAGTGGGTGGGGGGCCCCGGCAGAAGACCCCCCAGCTGACTAATAAATTATTTAAAAAATCTGTGTGGTGTGTTTTTTTTCACTTTACATTTTCCCCCAGGTGAATGGGTAGGGGTACGATTTACCCCATACTCATTCACATAGGGTGGGGGGGGCAGCATCTAGGGGCCACCTAAATAAAGGGGGCTCCCAGATTCTGATAAGCCTCCCGGCCGCATACCCCGACAACCAACGGCCAGGGTTGTCGGGAAGAGGCCCTTGTCCCCATCGACATGAAGACAAGAGTGCTTTGGAGTGCCCCCCTGCCCCAAAGCACACACTCCCCCATGTTGAGGGCACACGGTCTGGTACGGCTCAGTAGGGGGGGCACTCGCTCGTCCCCACCCCCATTCCTGTCCGGCCAGACTGCGTGCTTGGATAAGGGTTCGGTATGGATTTTGGGGGAACCCCACGCTGTTTTTTCGGCGTAGATTTTCCCCCTTATGATCCAGACCAAACCGAAGGGCCTGATGTGCCATTGCAGGGGAACCCACGCCATTTTTTTTTTAATTTGGTGTGGAGTTCCCCTTCAGCGTCCCTGGTCCCAGAGCGAGAATCGGGAGTTGTGTGTGGTAAACACACAGCTCCCGTCCTGTTAGGGGGACAAATGCCTGATTGTCATAGCGATCTGTCATTTCCCCTAGTCAGTCCCACCCCCCCCTTCAGTTAGAACACACACAGGGAACATAATTAACCCCTTCCTTGCCCTAGTGTTAACCCCTTCCCTGCCAGTGGCATTTTTATAGTAATCAATGCATTTTTATAGTACTCCTCGCTATAAAAATGGCAATGGTCCCAAAAATGTGTCCGCTATAATGTTGCAGTACCTATACAAATCGCTGATCACCGCCATTACTAGTAAAAAAAAAATATTAATAAAAATGCCATAAAACTAACCCCTATTTTGTAGACGCTATAACTTTTGCGCATTTTGCGATTTTTTTTTTTAACCAAAAATATGTAGAAGAATACGTATCGGCCTAAACTGAGGGAAAAAATTGATTTTTTTTTATAGATTTTTTTTACGTAATAATTCAATAAGACCTCACATCTGTCCTTCAGGCTGGAAAGCATGCGATCGGGAAAAAAAATAAACACAGATCTCATGCTTTCAGCCACGATTGCAGCTTTGTTTATGCTTCTGCCTCTGCATTTCTGGTGAACTGAGCAAGCCCAGGGACTTAGATTTTTGATGTTGCTTTTGTGTCTCATAGAGCGAGTTTTTTGGGTTAGTAATTTAAGGACATCCTTAACAGGTGTACCCCTTACAAGCGCACCAATGTAGAGACTGAACTTTGTCCATGGTTTTCAATTGCATCATTAACACACAAGCCTATGTTATATATAGAGCATTTGTCAGCTGCCCTGAAAGGAGGGCAGGTTGTGTGTGTGGGGGCCGGCTGGCAAGAATGTCTTTGCAAAAAGATATGTTTTTGATCAAGGTTTTTTTTGTCAATGTATGTTTTTGTTTACGGTGTTCACTCACTGTGCTGCATTATTTTGCTAATATTTCTCAAGATGTTGTGACTATGTTTTAATCCTGTGTCTGTGGCTCTATTGTGTTATTTCCAAGCATAAACCATATTCTGTTTACTGTCTCAAATTAACCTGTTATTTTTATTTTTTATATTTATTTATTTTTGTTTATTTTTATTTTTTTGCTTTCCTTGTTTTGTTGACCAATAAATTACTTTCAAATTTTGAAGTTTGTTTTTTGTTACTTTTTCATGCTACACATTTTGACAGCTGCAGCTGAATTAGGGCTGATTGGTTACAACAATCAGTTGTGATTTGTCTCGAAGCTCTTTTCCTGGTGTGTATGCATGAAATGTTTGCTGTCATGTATAATCACCAGGAAAGGAAAAATACAGCGCGGTTAAGTATTGTTTCCTTTTTACTGGCAGTGGTTCTCAGTCAAGTATCCCTGACAGGACATTTTTGTGGATTTATCTTATCAAGAATTGCTGTCCAGACTGTCTTTTAAGCACATTGCAAGATGAAGGAAAACCTGCAAACATGGCCTGTTGGGGGTGGTGGGGGGGGGTGTGTTGGCGGACAGTCTTGTGGTGCTGATTTACAGCACTGTGCTTAAATCTACGCAAGGCAATCCTATACTAATAGTGGGTGTTATGAGGGAAGCCAAGTGAGTGTTAGAACCCCTACTTGTGTTTTTTGGGTTGGGCTTTGTGTCCCTTTTCTAAAATAGGCTTCACTTCCTGTCACACAGCTGAACAGAAGTGAGGTTAAAACCCTACCAATGTCTTTTCTTGGGGACACACAGGTCAATCTAACTAGTGTCCCCTTTAAGCAAATTGCACTCCAGCACTGCTGTGTACACCCCAAATGATTAGTTTGGGGTTTAGTAAAGGCAAAGCCACTCTGCAGTAGAAGCGTAGTCGCTGAAAATCAGAGGGGAAGCACTGATGGTTTTAACATCCAATCCTGTAGAAGCAAAAATTTTTTTTAGTTTTTTTTCTTCCTTGCTTCTCCACTTGTAGTGCCAGAAGTGTATTGCCTTTAGTAAATGGACCCCAAATTCCAAGATCCCTAATAATTTGGGGTGTACACAGCAAAATGCTAGAGTTCAATTTACATAATGGGAAACTATTTAGATTGATGTGTGTGTCCCCAAGAAAATATATTAGTAAGGTTTTACCCTCACTTCCTGTTTGGCTATGTGACAGGAAGTGAATGAATTTGAAGTAGAAAGTGACAACATTTGTGAGGTGTCTTCACCCTATAAGGGGTGCAGACATCCCCAAAAAATGAGCAGACAATACTTATTTGCAAATTAAGAATTTTTTTATTTAATATTGGGTGGTGTTTGTGGGGGTCCCTAACACACATTCATACATATTAGCAACGCTGTATCCTGGCCTATTGGCATGGTTATATTTTCTTAGACCTCTCAATAAAATTATCAGAAATTTGTGCTTAACCACTTGCTTACTGGGCACATATACCCCCCTCCTGCCCAGGTGAAATTTCAGCTTCCGGCACTGCGTTGCTTTACCTGACAATTGCGCGGTCGTGCGACGTGGCCCCCAAACAAACTTGACGTCCTTTTTTCCCCACAAGTAGAGCTTTCTTTTGGTGGTATTTGATCACCTCTACGGTTTTTATTTTTTGCGCTATAAACAAAAAAAAAACGAAAATTTTGAAAAAAAAATACAATATTTTTAACTTGTTGCTATAATAAATATCCCAATTTTTTTTTAAAAAAAAACGTTTTTTTCAGTCTAGGCCGATACGTATTCTTCTACATATTTTTGGTAAAAAAAAAACGCAATAAGCGACTGGTTTGCGAAAAATTATAGCGCCTACAAAATAGGGGACAGAATTATTATTATTTTTTTTTTTTTTTACTAGTAATGGCGGCGATCTGCAATTTTTATTGGGACGGCGACATTATGGAGGTACATTGGACACTTTTGACACATTTTTGGCACCATTCACATTTATACTGCGATCAGTGCTATAAATATGCACTAATTACTGTATAAATGTGACTGGCATTGAAGGGGTTAACACTAGGGGGTAAGGAAGGGGTTAAATGTGTATACTGCTTAGTGTTCCAACTGTGGGGGAAGGGGGGTGACTGGGGGAGGTGACCGATCTGCGTCCCTATGTACAAGAGACACAGATCGGTCTCCTCTCTCCCTGACAGGACGCTGTCATTGTGAGAGCCGACAATGAGAAATGATCTCATATGTTTACATATGAGATCATCTCTCATTGGCCGCACAGATCGCCTACCGAACGGCCACTCCGATTGGCCGTTCACAGCGATCTGTGATTGGCTGTGTCCAAGGGACACGGCCAGCACAGAGTTTCTCGGGAGCGCGCGCGGGAAACGAGGAAAGGGGCGGACGTCAATTGACGTCCACTTGGATTTTCAGGTCCGCGCTGTAGCCGTCATCCGGCTATAGCGCGGGCCTCAGGTGGTTAAAGTAGAACTATAATCAACACTTTTTTTTCTTTCATTTTGGATAAAGGAAGGGAGGGAGGGAGGGTTATAGGCCCTGTCAGTTTATTTTGTACCATCCCTGTCCAATTGGGGAGATTTGCCTTCACTTCCTGCCCCATAGCCAAACAGGAAGTGAGAGAAAAACTATGCAAATTAAGGGAATCCAGTGCCCCCCCTTCCCCCCAGAGCTAGTGTGTGTGCCCCCCCCCCTGAAAATTTCTGGGCGTGTCCTAAAAAAAACAGGGTGTGGCCTTGAAAGGAAGGGTGGTTCATTTTTCTATTAGGAGGGTTGCAGAAGTATAGAGTCAGAGGCCTAGGGCAGCACAAAACCTAAATATACTACTGCATATTAGGGCTTATTTAGACAGATCCGATTTACAGCATGTTTATTAGATTTGGGAGGAAACCCACGCAGGCACGGTGAGAACATGCAAACTTTGGCAGATGGTGTCACGGGCGGGATTCGAACCAGCGACCCTTTTTGCTGCTAGGTGAAAGTACTATCCACTACACCACTGTGCTGAACGAACATGATCGTGGCTAAAAGGATGAGATCAGTGGTTTTTTTTCCGATCTCATGCTTTCCAGCCTGTAGGACAGATGTGGGGTCTTATTGACCCCGCCTCTCTCCATAAAGAGGACCTGTCACACACTAGTCCTATTACAAGGGATGTTTACATTCCTTGTAATAGGAATACAAGTGATCCAAAAAAATAAAAGGGACAAAAAAGTGCAAAAAGAAAAATATTACGTAAAAAAAAAAAATTAAAATGCCCCTGTCCCTAGTAGCTCGCAACTCAGAAGCGAACATGCATGTAAGTCCCGCCCACACATGTAAACACCGTTCAAACCACACATGTGATTTATTGACGCGTGCGTTAGAGCGAGAGCAATAATTTTAGCACTAGACCTCCTCTGTAACTCTGAACTGGTAACCTGTAAAAAATTCAAGCGTCGCCTATGGAGATTTTTAAGTCCCGAAGTTTGGCGCCATTCCATGAGTGTGCGCAATATTAAAGCGTGACAAGCAAGATGCGGACGAGCTTCCATTTGAAGTTCCCGCTATGTGACGCTCCTGCCTGGAGCATCCGTCGTCGCTAGATTGACCCCACCCCCACAACCGTTCTCGACTGCTGCTCCGTTTTCGGATGGGGCATCACTCGAGCAGTTTGTGGGCTAGGGACATTTTTGTCCCATGTCCTGTTACTTGTTTTTGTCGTATGTTAGACAGGCTTTCTCCTGTCCCCACAGTTTGTTCACTTATATTGTTAATTTTATGGTTCATGCTGTTGGCCAGTAAGGGTACTTTTTGGATAAGCATAATTTTTGACAATCACTTGATTGAATCTTTCACACTGTGTTATTACTCATGCATTGTGTTATCTGCTGTTTCATTGCTCTGTATGGGATATGTATGCCAAATCTATGCACCCTCTTATGATGAATTCGGGTTCATGCCGACAATTATTGCAAGTATGTTTGTGTATTATAATTTAGATCAAGGCACCAGGTTTTATGTCCAGATAGATTTTGCTCTGTTGATAGTTCCCACAGTACCTACCCATGGGTCTTAGGATAGTTTCCCATAACACACAGGGTTTTAACTCGCCCCACAAGCGCAAAAAGGCATTCTAACATTACAAGAGACTAGGGGTGGATATTGTCCTACTCCAGGAAACGCATTTCCCCACGTCCAATCATCCCACTTTTTTTAATAGATCATATAGCCAACACCACTATACTACCTTTTCTAACAAAACTTGTGGGGTAGCAATTTTCATCTGTAATTCTGTCATTTTCGATATCCAACACATATTTAAAGACCCGGATAGCCGCTTTATCATTCTAAAGGGTACTATTAATAACAAAAGGGATTACTATTGCATCTGTGTATGCCCCAAACGACTCTCAAACTGCTTTCTTTTCAGACTTTTTTAATATTCTTGATAGATTTCACTCCCCCCATATAATTCTGGGTGGGGACTTTAATCTAACAGCACATCCTGCCCTGGACAGAAGCAAAATCTCACCCTCCTCGAAGTCGTTCTCCAAAACAATTAACAGACACATCAACAAAACCCAACTAATAGATTCCTGGAGGGCTCACAATGTAGGGATTAAGGCTTATACACATTACTCCCACCCGCATGACTGCTATGCCAGGCTGGACTACATTTTCTGCACTCCTATCTTGCTGGCCAACTCATCTCAAGCACATATACATCCATGCCCATGGTCTGACCATGACATCGCCTCTTTTGATACCTCACACATAATCCTTTCCCCCTCAACATACAATTGGCACCTTAATGATTCCCTACTGATGGACCCGGATAGTAAGAACTCCATTTTAACACACATTGACAACTATTTCGTGGATAACATTAATGACGACACACCTCCTACTTCCCTTTGGGTAGCTCACAAGGCAGTTTTGAGAGGCCACATTATTAAAATTGCTGCGTCTAAAAACAGGGAAAGACTGGCAGATATAAAATGTCTGACAAATGACTTAAATCACTTATATAACAAATTACAACATTCGACATCACAAGAAATCACACAACAGATCCAAACCAAACGCAGGGCCCTTGACCTTATTTTATCGGCTAACACAGAAAGATCTCTAAGGTTCTCAAGGGCCAAATTCCTATTACACAGCAACTCTCCTTCGGCAATGTTTGCCAGGAAGTTGAATCAAGACGTCAATCCCACACATGTTTACAAATTACGTGATAATCATGGAAACCTCATCACACATCCACAAGGAGTTCTTAACATCTTCACAGATTTTTACAAAAAGTTATTGTCTGACCCAGGTACGGACCCAGATACACTCTCCAATTCCTGGTTAAACGACCTACAACTCCCTTCCTTAGATCACCATCAAACAGAAGCCCTCAACAGACCCTGTACGATTGAGGGATTTGATTACATGGGAAATCTCTTCAAAGTATCCACGGCCCCGGGCCCGGATGGATTTACGACATCCTATTATAAGAAATTTTCCTCCCTACTAGCCCCTAATCTTATGAAACTTTTCAATCATGTCCTGGAAGGTAATCAATTCCCAGAGGAGATGCTTTTGGCTAACCTCTCCCTGATCCCTAAACCCGACAAGGACCACACCCTCCCCCAAAATTTTCGCCCCATATCAGTATTAAATAATGATCTAAAAATATTTGGCAGGATCCTTGCGGACAGATTGGCCAAGGTTATTTCTCCCTTAATCCATCATGACCAATCAGGCTTCATCCCAGGTAGACAGATAGTCGACAACATAAGATTGGTAACTAATGTTATCCAAGATGCTAATTTGAACTCCAGACAAGCCTGCCTCTTGAGCTTGGACATCCACAAAGCTTTTGACAGCGTAAGCTGGTCCTACTTAAATAAGCTTCTCCCCAAGTTCGGAATTACAGGCAATTTCCTACAGGGCTTCAATGCCCTATACCACTCCCCTCAAACTTGCATCAAGATCCCTGGAAACAAATCAGAGTTCTTCCCGTTGGGTAGAGGCACTAGGCAGGGATGTACCCTATCACCACTCCTTTTTGCACTGGCCATAGAGCCCCTAGCCCATGCCATCAGGTCCAACACCGATATTCGTGGGTACCTTAGAGACGACTCGGAATTCAAGATTAGCCTGTACACTGATGATGCACTAGTGTTCCTTACGGAACCCCTCCTTTCTATCCCAGTTCTCCTAGATACACAACACTTTCCATGCCCTCTCTGGCCTTAAAATTAACCCTACTAAATGTTCAGCCCTCCCACTTAACCTACCCCCTGACTTACAGACTAGACTACGAAACAACTTCCCATTCATTTGGTGCCCGGACTCATTTAGATATTTGGGAGTCAATATTACCTCTTCATATACTCATCTATATAAAGCTAATTATCTCCCTATCATCACACGCATTGGTTCTCTTCTGAACTCCTGGTCCTCTTATCACATCTCTTTTCTAGGCAGGGTTTATGCTATTAAAATGAGTATTATCCCTAAATGACTGTATTATTTTCGTTCCCTTCCCATACTTGTCCCCAAAACTAAGATTGAGGGTATCCAAAGAACCATCAACAAATTTATTTGGGCAGGTAAGAAACCCAGATATAGCTATGCTCTCCTACACCGTCCACAATCAAAAGGTGGCCTTGGTCTACCCAACCTTTGGCATTATTACCTGGCCACAAAACTTTCCCAGTTGTCCCAGTGGTTCTCGCCTCTGCAAGATTTGCCATGGAAGAAGTTTGAAACCATATCAGTTCTTCCATACCATCTTCAGGGCATATTGTGGTCCAACAACGTGCTTTACAGAAAGCTCTCCAAACTTAACTTAGTTGTTGCTCATCTCTTTCAACTATGGGTAAAAAAAAAAAAAAAAAAACCTTGCTCTCCTCACCTATATCCCCCCTCACATCATTCCTAGGCGACATCAGATTTAACCTAGCCTACACAAACAGATGACAATTCTCATACTGGATTGACAATAACCATATTATACTGTACTCACTTCAATCTAAATGGGTATTCAAATCCTTTGCAATGATACAAAGGGACTGTGGCCTCCCCTATTCAGAGTTAGAGAACTACAGGCTTATAAAATCTTTTTTTGCACAACACTTTTCACTCTCCACCCTCCCCACTGGAACCTTATTTGAGAGGATATGCCTTTCCTCCTCAAGAGATAGAGGGATGATCTCTCGTATATACAGTTACCTTAACAATCTAAATCTGCAGGATAAGTCCTCTTAGATGCTTCTTCGGGAGGAGGATCTAGATATCA
The DNA here is from genome assembly GCF_905171775.1 of Rana temporaria. Taxonomy (NCBI): domain Eukaryota; kingdom Metazoa; phylum Chordata; class Amphibia; order Anura; family Ranidae; genus Rana; species Rana temporaria. Next base: position 94,362,665 of record NC_053500.1, on the reverse strand, counting down.
CAATTTCACCAGAAACTTGGTACTCTATGACGGAGAATCTCCGTAAGTGCAACAAAGCTATATCCTTCAGAGAAATACCAATTAAAATATTCTCCAGATGGTACTTTACCCCCTCTAAGCTACATTCCTTCTACTTGTCGGTCTCCCCAGACTGCTTTAGGGGCTGCGCAGAGCAGGGTACTCTACTACACTCCTTTTGGAGCTGCCCCCTCCTGGACCAAATATGGAAAATGGCGGCAGCTAAATTTGAAGCGACTGCAGGCCACAAAATCTCCCTCACTCCTCAAATCTGTATCCTATATGCTGGGATCCCTGACATTCCCATCCCATGTACCAGATTATTACATTCCCTGTGTAGCTCTATACAGTGGATGGTTGCATTTAACTGGAGAACCAACACCATTTCCTGGCAGCAGGTATTGGATCGGATGGAGACTCTCAAACTCTCTGAAAGAGTCTACCACACTCTTAACGATAGCCTCCATGTGTATAAGACCAAGTGGTCTAACTGGTCCACCCATTATTAATGTCACCCCCGGCTACTTTCTCCCATACTTTCTTTCTTTCGTTTTTATTTAATCCTTGGCTCCTGTTTTACCTGTTATAGGATTAAGCAATGTTATCTGGTATCTCATATATAGGTTTTGCAATGCTGTCATACACTGATTGATGTACTTTTTACTATGATACTTTGTTGAATTTTGCACTGTCCATATTATTACTATATGTATGCTTATTCACATTTGCATTTACAATAAACTTTGGTAAACAAAAAGAGAATTGCCGGAGCCGACAATTCATTATTGCAGCGAGTAAATTTAAAATGACTTTTTTTCCTTCAGAATGTCATTTTGAGCAGGGACAGTTCTAACCATGGGAAACATGCGCTTTTTCACATTCTTACTTAACACCCCCCTAGGTTCGAAATGTAAAGGAATATTTCACTTTTATTGTTTTACTTTAAGCATTATTAAATTCACTGCTCCCGGAAAAACTTCAGTTTAAAAAAATATAAAAAGCATTGTTACATGTCCCCTGGAGCAGGACTCAGGTCCCCAAACACTTTTTAGAGTCGAATATATTTTTATTAACATATTTGAGGGAACAAAATACCCTGACATGAGCAAGGTACAGAGGGCAATTACATAGAATCAATAACAGGTATTACATGGTGAGCAGAAAACAGTGTCAGTCCTCTAGGAGGGTGCAAATAATCATAACACAAGGTATACAGTGAAGTCAGAACGGTTCACATCATTAAATATCAGAATCTGGAAAAAAAACATATCCGTGCACAAAATAAAAATAAGGAAGAGACAGGCACAGAGGAAAGCAAGAGGAAGAGAGGAGGAAGAGAAGAAAAAAAGGAAAAAGGGGGAGGGGGGGTAGGGGAGGGAGAAGTAGAGGGGGAAGGACGGAAGAGGGTTTGCAGGTCAACTGCGGGGGAGGGGACCCCAAACACTTTTTAGGACAAAACTTGCTTATTAACCTTGAATATTAACACTTTTGATTTCTCCCATAGACTTCTAAAGGGAGTTTGGCGGTGGCTTTACATATTACTTGCATTGCGCCCGCTGCTACGCCGGTTCATGCGCCTAATTAAGGATTCATCCGGCGCACTAATTAAGCCATGAACCGGCGCAGCGCATTGATATTAGTAAATCAGCCCCATTGTGTTCTTTATCCATTTTTCAAGAAAAACTGCCATTGATTGGCCTCCTTCATGCTCAGGAAAGCCCAAAATGCAGACATTATTACGTCTTTGCCTTTTTTCCAAATTATTAAATCTCTGTGCTTGATCCTTTATTTGTACTTTAGTTTGTTGGAGTTCCCTTTTTATGAAAGGCAAGGCGTCCTCTGTTGTACTAACCCTGTTCTCCAGGTCCATTGTACGCTCACAAATGTTTTCATTGTCTTGTCTTATAACCATGATATCCTTTTTTAAATCAACTATTTGACTTGTTAGAGATGATAAAGACCTGTTACATGCCTGTATGGTAGTAAAAACATCACCCAGCATTGGTTCCTTTATTGCATGCATCCTTGATTAGTAGCCACTAGCGTGGCAAAACAAAGCCAAGCTCCCCTATATGCACTGTATATACAGGCTATACTGAATGCAGAGTATATATTATGAGAGAGAGAGAGAAAGAGAGAGATTTTTAACCACTTAAGATTACGCAGGTTAAGGACCTGGCCAGTTTTTGCGATTCGGCACTGCGTCACTTTAGCTGACAATTGCTTGGTCGTGCCATGTGGCTCCCACAAATACAGCTTTCTTTTGGTGGTATTTGATCACCTCTGCGTTTTTTTGCATTATAAAAAAAAATAGAGCGACAATTTTGAAAAAAAATGCTATATTTTTTACTATAATAAATATCCCCCAAACATATAAAAAAAATGTTTCCTCAGTTTAGGCCTATACGTATTCTTCTACATATTTTTTGGTAAAAAAAATCACAATAAGCTTTTTTTTCTCGATTGGTTTGCGGAAAATTTATAGCGTTTACAAAATAGGGGATAGTTTTATTGCATTTTTATAAAAAAAATTTTTACTACTAATGGCGGCGATCAGCGATTTTTTCCGTGACTGCCACATTATGGTGCACACATTGGACAATTTTGACAAATTTTTGGGACCACTGTCATTTTCACAGCAAAAAGTCCTATAAAAATGCACTGTTTACTGTGAAAATGACAATTGCAGTTTAGGAGTTTTACCACTAGGGGGCACTATGGGTGTTAAGTGTGACCTCATATGTGTTTCTAACTGTAGGGGGGGCGGTGCTGGACGTGTGACGTCAGTGATCGTCTTTCCCTATATGAGGGAACAGACGAACGCTGACGCTGCCACAATGAAGAACGGGAAAGGTGTGTTTACACACACCTCTCCCCGTTCTTCAGCTCTGGTGACTGATCGCGGGACACCAGCGGCGCGCTCGCGACCACACGGCTGGGCTTAAAGAGACACGTACAGGTACGTGATTGTGCCCAGCCGAGCCATTTTGCCGACGTACATCGGTGTGAATGGGATCTTAAGTGGTTAATACACTGCCTGATGTCTATCTGAAAGTGTACACACTATATTAGAAACTGTGTACACCGCTTGAAGTGTATTAGAATATAAACACCATTAAATGCACTGTAGATATAGGCTACACTGCCTGCACTGACTGAATCTAGAGTAAACACTGAAGTCTATGCTAAATACAGAGTGTGTATATATATACACACACACACACACTAGACTGACTGTATATATCAAATGCACTGCCACTAACTGAATAACCTGCCTGCTTAATCTAACTCAAGCTATCTCTCTGTTCACACCAACAACACTGCACACGGCCGCTCTATAAGCAGCCTTATATAGTGTGAGGCATGGACTTAGTCCCCCATAGCCATGATTGGCCAAGGGAACCCTGCCTTTGGCCAATTATGGCTCTTTCAGCAGAGCGTGCTGTGATTGGCCAAAAGCATGCAGGTCAGGTGCATGCTTTGGCCAATCATCATAAAGCAATGCACTGTGATCTCGCCGTGCATTATGGGACATTACGCTATGCTCAAATTTTCCACGAACGCCCCATAATCTTTACTGTTCTGCGAACGCCCGATGTTCCAGTCGAACTTATGTTCGACCCGAACATCAAGCTCATCCCTAATTATTAATATAATTAATAAAATAAATATAAAATATTTTTGCATTGGGAATGATGACGGAGTGAGCGTGCGACGTGTGTGGGTGGGCTCCGCTGCTGCTGTGATGTTTCCTGTGTGAACCATCAGCCTCTGTTTCCCCCGCCGACAGCTCTCTTTCTCCGGTCCCAGATACGTTTACGAGGGGACAACGGAGTGGCGGTGAATGCCGGGTCATTGTGGGCAGCAGAGCAGAGTATGGCTTTGGCGTTTTAGCCCCCCCCCCCCCGTTCTGCTGCATACTTTAAACTTGCAGATCGGCATACCTGCATACGTTCGGATGTAACCTGATCCCCTGGATTCTCGGAGCATGGCACGGCATTGAATCCTGCTTTCAGAACCGAGCTCTGGCATCCCCAGCACCCCCACAGCTGTGGCTCTTCCACCTCCTGCTGGCTGTCCTCAGATCTCCTGAACATTCTCCCAGCAAATGATAGCAAGTAGGTCTGACTTCATAACTTGCCTGTGTATATACACAGTAGGGCAGATTCAGATAGGTCAGCGGATCTGATTTATGTTACACCGCCGCAAGTTTTTCAGGCAAGTGCTTTATTCAGAAAGCACTTGCCTGTAAAGTTGCGGCGGCGTATCGTAAATCCCCCGGCGGAATTCAAATTTGCCGGGTAGGGGGCGTTTAAAATTTAAACCAGGCGCGTCCCCGCGCCAAACAAACTGCGCATGCGCCGTCCGTAAACTTTCCCAGCGTGCATTGCTCCAAATGACGTCGCAAGGACGTCATTGGTTTCGACGTGAGCGTAACTTACATCCAGCTCTTTTCTGAATCGACTTACGCAAATTACATAAAATTTCAAAACTCGGCGCGGGAACGACAGCCATACTTAACATACGCCGGAACTAGCCGAACGCAAACGACGTAAAAAAAATGCGCCGGGCGGTCGTTCGTTTCTGAATCGGCGTAAATCCTCATTTGCATATTCATTGCGTAAAAAAAATAAAACGCCACCTAGTGGCCGGCCTGGAATTGTAGCCTAAGATCCGACGGTGTAAGTCACTTACACCTGTCGGATCTTAGGAATATCCATGCGGAACCTGATTCTATGAATCAGGCGCATAGATACGACCGACGGAACTCCGAGATACGACGGCGTATCAGGAGATACGCAGTCGTATCTCTTTCTGAATCTGCCCCTGTATGCCTCTCCCTTACTGAGTGAGCATTAGGAGAATGGGGGAGATGCTGAGTGAAAAAACAGAATAAGGACATTTATGTGGGTGAGCTGCACTAAGGCATAAGTTGCCCTAAGAAAGAGGAGATTTTGTGAAAAGGAGGTGGGGGGAAAAAATATATAGACTCTATTCCCTGATAAAATCCTGGAAACTGAGTAGAACTTGAATGGCTCCCAGTATAACTAGGGGTAAAACACAGACTAACCGTCCCCTTGTTCTTCCCCCATATTAAGGGCAGTGACAGGAGCAGTGAAAGCAGCAGTAAAATCTCCTATAATAAAATCTCCTCAAGCTACTGGAAAACCAGTGGAAACTCAGAATATAATGGAAAAATAAATAGAGCAACTCTCCTTTGTTAAAGATATCATGGAAGCAATTAAAAAAAGCAGTGAGGCTCTTACATTTAAAATAGATGCCTTAGCAGTGGACGTTAATATAATGAGACATGAGTTTGATAAGGTACAGCAAAGAACTGCAACAATAGAAACTCGGGTCTCAAAAATGGAAGAAAAACAAAAAATGGATAGAGGAGAATGGCATATAATGAAAAAACAAATTAAGACACTTCAAGAAAGGGCAATTGACACAGAAAGTCGATTAAGAAGGAACAACTTTCGGATTCTATAAATACCGGAGCGAGCAGAAGGGGATAATCCAGTAGAGTTTTCCGAAAAATTACTAACGGACACCTTGGGTCTGATAAAAAGATCCCCGACATTTGTAATAGAGAGAGCACATAGGATCTCCTTTCGTATATCCCCAAGCCAGGGGAGTTTCCTAGACCCTTTCTGCTGCGTCTATAAAATTTTAGAGACAGAGATCAAATTCTATCAGCAGCCAGGATAAAGGGGGACATACAATTTGAGAATGTGAGGCTACCGTTTTTTCCAGACTATCCTCCGGAAATACAGGAACGAAGAAGAGCCTATACGAAAATTCAAAAAAGGCTTAGAGAGAAGGGGCTAAAATAAAGTCTTTTATACCCCAGTAAACTGAGGGTGAATTATGAGACACAGATACGTTTTTTTTTAGATAATATATTCCCCTTTTTTTTATGGGGGGGGGTTTGGGGGGGGGGTTTATTTGGGATAACACTGGTAGAATGATTTTGTGTGAAATATGGCACTACAAATGACACGTGGTAATATATCATCTGAAAATGTCGGATGATTCATAAAGATAGGGTTTTTTTTTGGGGGGGGGGATGAAACACAGGAGTAATAAGTAATGAATGCTAATAATAGCACTAGAATAACGGTTGTAAGAGTAATAAGGCACTATGAAATGACACGTGGTAACAGAGTACAAGTACATGAGGGGGCAAAATGGTTAAGATAGGTTGTATATAAGATATATAGCAGAGAGCCTGCCACACAATGGAATGGAAGAGAGGCTGTTTTTTTTTTTTTTTGTAGTTCTTGGGATTAGGGTGGGGCAGGATGAATACTGAGTATGGAATAGATATCATGGTCAGAATAAAGGGAATAGAAGAGGTCCTCCTCCACTCCCATCCAGGAATGGATGGGTTTGTGTACAATATATGGGAGTGGAGAGGGACAGGGTGGAAGGAGGTGAAGTGAGTGTAAGGGGGAAGTAAATGGGATTCTCAATGGTGTGGTTTAAATACCCTATGGATTCTTCCCATAAAAACTGAGAAGCATAGGATATGGTGGAGGGATATACTCCTTCCAGACTTCAGATACAATGTTGGATAAAAAAAATAATTGCTATTCAGTACTATCTTGGAACGTTCGGGGATTAAATTCAAAATTCAAACGAGCATTAATGTTCCAATATATAAGAAAATACTCCCCCCAATTGATTATACTACAGGAGACACAATTAATGGGAAAAAAATTATTAACGTTAAGAAAAGCTTGGATACAAAAAACATATCATTCCACATATTCCTCCTATGCAAGGGGGGTATTGGTCCTAGTAAATAAATATTTCCCTGGAGAAATAGAAAATGCCTTTATACATATAAATGGATAATATGTCATTCTGTTCCATAAGATTGGACAACAGAGGTATATTACAGTGGCAGTATATATTCCACCTCCGTCTTCGGTAGGGGTACTGAGTGAAATAATGGAAAAAATTATTCAATATCTTCCAGCAAAGCTATTATTTATTGGAGATTTTAATGCGATTCTATCACCAGAGTTAGACAGGCCAAGACCCCCCAAATGGCATTCAGCAGATCTGTACAACTGGGTACAGGAGATGGGGGTAACAGAGATCTGGAGATGGAAGAACCCTGAAAAAAGAACGTACTTCTGTTTCTCCACCTCCTATAAAAAAGCATCTAGAATAGACTTCGCATTTGCCGATTCCACAATGTTAGCAAACATCGTGGAAGCCACATATCTTCCAAGTGGTCTTTCAGATCACGCTCCCCTATTTCTGTCTATACGCTTCCCTACTTTGAGAAATGCATCCCTGTGGAGATTAACCCCGCAATGGGTGGTATATCCAGAAATAGATGAGAAACTGACATCAATAATAACGGAATATTGGGAGAATAATGCGGGAACATCTTCAGTAGATATTGTTTGGGATGTGTTTAAAGCGTATATACGAGGACAGTATATATCAAATATTTCTGTGGTTAATAAAAAAACAGAAGGTTAAGATACAGGAATTTCAAATTCAGACAGAATCTCAGAAGGAAAAATATTGGCAAGATCCTAGTTGTATTAATTTTGACCTAATGATCACAAAGAGAGTTACATCTGCATATGGAGGAAATAACAAGACTAGAGCTGCATAAAAATAGACAGAATATATTTGAGCAGGGAGATAAAGGTGGGGGATTTTTGGCTAGACTAGCACAACAACAAGAATATCAAGCTACAATCATATCAGAAATAGAGACCTTGAATGGACAGAGAGTAAAAGAGCCTAAAGAAATATTGGAGGCTTTTAGAGAGTACTATAGTTTGTTGTATACCTCCTCTCTCCCCCCGACTTCTGCCCGGAGGATATGAAGGATCTTTTGGACCGGATAGCTCTCGGGTGGCTGTCGGATGGGGAAAGGAGGGTATTGGTTGGCTCTATTACAATTTAGGATATTATGGAGGCTATACGTACACGGGAGAAAAGGCACCAGGTCCAGACGGAATTCCGGTGGAATTTTTTAAAAAAAATTATAAAAAATATGGAGCGTTGATAGCCCCCAGACTAGCAGAAGTATTCACAGGAGGGATCCTCCCAGATTCAATGAGAGAGGCACATATAACACTAATATATAAGGAAACTAAAGATCCAAAATTATGTTCATCATATAGGCCAATAGCATTATTAAATACTGATTCTAAAATATTGACAAAGATATTAACATTAAGATTACAACCCCCGTTGAGAAATATTATAGACGCAGATCAGACAGGATTTATGCCTCAGAGAACAACAGATGTTAACCACTTAAGACCCGGACCAAAATGCAGCTAAAGGACCCGGACAGGTTTTGTGATTCGGCACTGCGTCGCTTTAACAGACAATTGCGACGTGGCTCCCAAACAAAATTGGCGTCCTTTTTTTTCCACAAATAGAGTTTTCTTTTGGTGGTATTTGATCACCTCTGCGGTTTTAATTTTTTGCTCTATAAACAAAAATAGAGCGACAATTTTGGAAAAAAATCAATATTTTTTACTTTTTGCTATAATAAATCTCCCCCAAAAATATATAAAAAAACATTTTTTTCCTCAGTTTAGGCCGATACGTATTCTTCTACCTATTTTTGGTAAAAAAAAAAAAAACGCAATAAGCGTTTATCGGTTGGTTTGCGCAAAATTTATAGCGTTTACAAAATAGGGGATAGTTTTATTGCATTTTTATTAATTATTTATTTTTACTACTTATGGCGGCAATCAGTGATTTTTTTCATGACTGCGACATTATGGCGGACACTTCGGACAATTTTGACACATTTTTGGGACCATTGTCATTTTCACAGCAAAAAATGCATTTAAAATGCATTGTTTACTGTGAAAATGACAGATGCAGTTTGGGAGTTAACCACAGGGGGAGCTGAAGGGGTTATGTGTGACCTAATATGTGTTTACAACTAGAGGGGGGTGTGGCTGTAGGTGTGAGATCATCAATTGTGTCCCCCTATAAAAGGGATCACACGATCGATGACGCCGCCACAGTGAAGAACGGGGAAGCTGTGTTTACATACAGCTCTCCCCGTTCTTCAGCTCCGGGGACCGATCGCGGGACTCCAGCTGCGATCAGGTCCGCGAGTCCCGCGGTCACAGAGCTTCGGACCGGGTCGCGGGCGCGCGCCCGCGACCCCACGGCTGGGCTTAAAGGGCAACGTACATATACGTTGATGTGCCCAGCCGTGCCATTCTGCTGACGTATATCGGCGTAAAGGGGTCCTTAAGTGGTTAACATACGTAGGCTCTATACAAATATATATAGCCATCATATTCAGGAGGGATCTAGGACGGTGGCCTCGTTGGATATAGAGAAGGCCTTCGATACAATCGAATGGCCTTTTTTGTGGGAAATACTTAGAAGGATGGGATTCCCATTAGCATTTATTAAATGGATCCAAACAATATATGGGAGACCCAAGTCAGTGATCAAATTGGGAGGAAAATTATCATCTTCTTTTCAGTTGTACAGAGATACGAGGCAGGGCTGCCCTCTTTCTCCAGCACTCTTTGCAATAACGATAGGACCACTGGCAGAGGCCCTTAGGACGTCGCCAAATATTCAGGGACTGCGTGTGGGAGCCCTGGAGGAGAGAGTAGCCCTATATGCAGATGATATGTTGCTTTTTTTTTTAAAGATGCAGGACCATCTTTAAATGGAGCTTTAGAATTACTAAATACTTTTTCACTTTTTACAGGGCTCAAAGTGAATTGGAGTAAGTCACTATTGTTCCCTATTGATCAGGGAGCACAGGACATAGCTGCCCCAAATCTACTATTGAAATGGGTGACGGAATTTAAACATCTCGGCATAATTATATCTAGACAGGTGAAGGATTTCCGAGTAATGAATCTGCATCCAGTGGTACAAGAGCTAGGAAAAAGGTTAAAAATATGGGAAACACTGCCTTTGTCACTATTGGGACGAATACATTTAGTGAAGATGAAGATCCTGCCCAAATTTTTGTAAATATTCAGGAATTCTCCACAATGGCTGCCAAAAAGCTTTTTTACGCAGTTACACGGAATGCTCTCTACATTCATATGGGCAAATAAACCAGCAAGAATTAAATTAACATTAAATTAAGTACACTCATGAGACTGTAGTACAGGGAGGGTTGGCCTTTCCAGATTTGTATAGGTAATATCTAGCTACACAGTTGGTGACGGTAGGGAGATGATTTAACCCTGATGGGTTTGACTCTGCTACTATGTTGGAAGCAGCAGTGGTCCAGTCGGTGGAGGCACTGCAGGGACTACTGTATAGGGGGATAAAAACGAGACGAGATCTAACCCCTTCAATGACAACAACAGTTAGGATATGGAAAGCCGCTATAAGAAAAGAAGGATACTCCAAAACAAAGTTATTCCCAAATACCCTATTGTGGAGAAATCCTGAGTTACCACATTTGGATTCCATTCAGGATCCAGGGGCATGGACTAAGTATGGAGTAAAACAGATATCACAAGTACTACAGGGGGAGAAGTTCTATACATATGTAGAAATTAGGCAATTATGGACGTTTCCTAAGAATTATGTTTTCAGATATATGCAACTTATTCATGCTTTGTTAGCCCAATTCCCGGGAGGAACTCCACAATTAATGGAATTGGGTTTGGAACAAATGGTAAAAACGAGAAAAAAGTAAATTTCAACTATATATACATATTTAATAAATACTACGGCCCGGATTCACAAAGCACTTACGCCGACATAAGTGCAAATGTGCGCCGTTGTATCTGTGTGCCAGACCCACAAACAGAGATGCGCCTAAAACCAGGCTACACCCTGCCGACGTATCTTGCTTACGCCGGCGTATAGTAGGTGCACATTTAGGCTGGGAGCATGGTGCCGCTCCCATTGATTAGTCATTCAAATATGTAAATGAGGGAAATACGGCGATTCACGAACCTGCGTGCGCCCAACGCAGGCTACGAGAGGTGCGCGTAAGTTGTACGTTCGGCGTAAAGTTAACCCCCATAAAGGAGGTGTAACTCAGCAGCAGACATGCAAAGGTCTGCACCAGGGAACACAAGCCGGCCAAGCTGGCGTATTTTACGTTGGACGTGTGTCTGGCTGGGCGTAGGTTACGTTCATGGCGTACGCATTGCTCCGGCGTATCTTAGGCAGTTGTTCCAACGTGGTTGTGAGCATGCGCAGGGGGATGCGTCCATGTCACGGCGCATGCGCAGTTCGGTAAATGTATGTGACGGTATCGGTTGTGACGGTATCGGTATGATATCCCCGTCAAGCATTCCCTCCTCTCTATACAAGAACATCACAGGATCATCCACACATGAGTCAAGACTGAATGCTGGAACCAAGACTGATTTATTGGCAGCTTGCTGCTGGTTATAAATACAGTTTTACAAGCTAAATCCTTAATCAAGGAACAATGGGAGCTCCACCCCCTTTTCACCCACTCTGGAGTTTCTCATACAGAATATAGCCAGACAATTCGAAGCCGACCTGAGACACATTTTCTTTAAATAATGACATCAGGGAAGTTAATTACAAGGTGTACAGAACACATTAGCTGGGCAGCCTGGCACCGCATAATGAAGCAATCAGAATACATAACATGAGTCACCTCTTTCACAGTAAACAGGTTTAACATCCCTTTGAAATAAGGAGCTAGCTGCAGACGGGTCATTAACATGTCAATAGCTTGTAACACATGAATCCATTTTACCTCTAACCCACAATTTAACCAAGCAGGGAGATTTACACTGACATATCCTTCACAATGGCCCCCCTTTTTCTCCCTGCTCCGGCAAACCCGGTTGGACCTTCCCTGGTCCAGTAGGGTTGACGGGTTCAGAGCTTTTAGTCCGAGGTTAACTCCGTTTGGCGTGACTGACCTCCATTGGTAACTGCTTCAGACTCAGGTATGCCACCGGGTCGTCAGATCACACGCCGGTCAGTCCTCAAGTCTTTGTGCGATCTGCAGAGTCACCAGAAGTCAGTGTGAAGACAGCGAATGGGTCTGTGCACCGCCATCTAGGTGTCCCGCTATGGGAGGGGCAGGTTATGGCTCTGAAGTGACAATCACAGGAGATTCATAAAAAGAAAAAGTTATATTTGTTGAAATGCTGTAGCACTGGTGCTCAGAGTCCGGGGGGAGGGGGGGAGGGGAATCAGAGCCCCATAAGGTCAGCCACCCCCTGCTCCCTCCGCAGCCGCCGGTTCTCCTCTTGGAGCTTCTCCAGCTCCATCTCCAGTTCATGGAGCCTGGGGGGGTCAGCCTGCTGTGACCTCAGGTGGTTGTTCTCCTCCTCCATGCAGCTTATGCACTCCTCCAGCTCCATGTATTCACGGATCAGCTCCTGCTTGCTCATGTCCTGCAGGCTTTCCACGTGGTCCTTCATCATCAGGAACTGGGTGGTGGTGTAAGGGGCCACCGGTGGGCCCTTGGCGAACATCTCGGCCCGCATCTGGGGCGCCTGCTGCAAAACCATCTCCTCCAGTCGCTTCTTCTCCTCCCAGGTCCGCTGGTTATATGACTTCCAGGACCTCTTCTTCTTGGAGGGTAGCTGGCGGTGCCTCTTTCTGCCCAGCTCCCTCCAGGGCCCCTCCGGCTCATGGCTGTCGCCCATGACCAGCTGACAATGGTGTTCCCTGTTGTCCGTAATAACAGATTGTACCATGAGGGCTTCGTAAGGGGTGCCCAATGGTTCTCCCTGACCCAGCTCCTGGGGATCACAAGCCGAGTCTACACAAGGGGCTGCTGCTGGTGGGCGGTACCCAGGTTGAGACCAATTTGATCTGGTGTTGTCATTCAGGGGGCAATTCTGCTTGAAGTGACCCAACTGTTTGCACCGGAAGCAGCGTTGTTCGTTGTCCTCCTGGCGTGGATAGCGAGGGCTCGATGTCATCGGTCTGTTAGGCGGTTGGTATCTAGCGGCTGGTGGGTGTGAGGGCGCCGTTGGTCGTGGAGGTTGTACCCGTGGTGTGACCTGGTTTGTCTTGCGAGTATCCGCATATTCATCCACCAACTTCGCGGCCTCTGGTAGAGTCATGGGCCTGCGATCTCTCACCCAATCTTTGACGTCCGTCTGGATGTGATTGTAAAATTGCTCCAGGAGCATTAGTTGCAAAATGTCCTCTGCGGTGGTGGCCTGGCTGCTGTTAACCCAGTTAGAGGCCGACAGGGACAACTGGCATGCCCATTCCCGCGTAAGAGTCTTTCGTGGTTTTGCGTGAGTCCCTGAACTTCTGTCGGTGGGACTCTGGGGTTACTGCATAACGAGCCAGGAGCACTTCTTTAACCCTGGCGTAGCTATGGATATCCTGATCTGGCACGGTCCGGAAAGCATCAGAAGCTTTGCCTGACAGTTTGCCTGACAATATTGCAACCCAGTCTCCTCTAGCTATTCGGTGCAGGTTACATTGTCGCTCAAAGTCTGCCAGGTAGTTATCAATCTCACAGTCCTTTTCATCAAAAGCTTTAAAAGCGCTAAACGGAATCTTCCTTGTGTCTGCTGTGCTGTACTCACTGTTTGGAGAATGTGCGGCTGCTTGTTGGACTGCTGCCAGTTTTAACTGTAGCTCTGCATCTCTTATTTGTTTATCCTTCTGTAGCTCTGCGTCTCTTATGTGTTTATCCTCCTTCGCTAACAGGTCCATCACTTTCAGCACCACATCCGGCGTTGGGTTCGGGCCGAACCACGCTAGCTTCTCTCTCATTAGCTTGTTGGTTGGTGACTCCTCCTGAATCACTGGTGTCTCCATCTCTTGTACTGCTGGCGTTGCTGCAATCACGTTCTCCTGGTCTAGCTCCATTAATTCTGCTATGATGACCCGCTTGGTTTTGTTGCTAGCAATCCTTCCACGAACTTCCAGTAGTTCTTTTAAGCAGGGTGTAGCAGCCTTCCATTCACTGTTCCCAGTGTCTGCTTGGAATCCTGGTGTAAGGGAGAGTAGAAGGGAAGATCCCGCTGCTGCCAACCAATTGTGACGGTATCGGTATGATATCCCCATCAAGCATTCCCTCCTCTCCATACAAGAACATCACAGGATCATCCACACATGAGTCAAGACTGAATGCTGGAACCAAGACTGATTTATTGGCAGCTTGCTGCTGGTTATAAATACAGTTTTACAAGCTAAATCCTTAATCAAGGAACAATGGGAGCTCCACCCCCTTTTCACCCACTCTGGAGTTTCTCATACAGAATATAGCCAGACAATTCGAAGCCGACCTGAGACACATTTTCTTTAAATAATGACATCAGGGAAGTTAATTACAAGGTGTACAGAACACATTAGCTGGGCAGCCTGGCACCGCATAATGAAGCAATCAGAATACATAACATGAGTCACCTCTTTCACAGTAAACAGGTTTAACATCCCTTTGAAATAACGAGCTAGCTGCAGACGGGTCATTAACATGTCAATAGCTTGTAACACATGAATCCATTTTACCTTTAACCCACAATTTAACCAAGCAGGGAGATTTACACTGACATATCCTTCACAATGTACTTGTCTGGCGCTCGGACCATCATTTGCATGGGGTCACACCTCATTTGCATGGGTTTGCATGGGTCAAGCCTACTTCCACCTACGCCGGCCTGCGCCTTTGAAACCTACGCCACGCCGACGCAGCGTTGGGAGCACTGGCTTCCTGAATTCCATGGTTGCCTCTCTGTGCTGCGTCGGCGTAGCGTATATTATTTGCGCTGCGGCGGCGTAATGTGCGCCCGCTCTCTGTGAATCTGGGCCTACATCTCCAGATAAGAGTAAAGTAAGTAAAAATTGGAGAAGAGACGTTCCAAATTTGGTGGAGGAGGATTGGGAGAAAGTATGGAGGTTTTCATTTCAGATCTTGGTATCACTTTGAGATAAATTAATACAATTTAAAATAATACATAGAAGTCATTATACACCATATAAGTTACATAAGATCTCCCCATTAAACCCTCAAAACTGTTGGAGATGTGTAGACATGCCAGGTAATTTTATGCACATATTTTGGTCATGCCCGAAGATAGTAGCATTTTGGAGAGAGGTCCTGAGAGTGATTGCTATAATAACATCAATAGCTCTGGAACAGGAGGCAGAAATCTGCCTGTTAGGATTGGTAGGAAAAGATAACGTCTCTGTGGGAAGGAGAACACAGCTGGGCTTATTATTATTTTATGCTAGAAATGCGATAGTTTTAAACTGGAAAAAGGCAGAAGCTCCCTCGATAGTACAATGGAAAAATCTAGTAAATTCAAATCTGCCATTTTATAGGGAGACATACTGCAATAGAGGTTATGGGGAGAAATACAAGAGAGTATGGGAAAGCTGGATAGAAAATCCAATGACAGCTTCTGGTTAAAATAAGGTCTAAGGGGAGGATAACCACACCATGGAATAAAGGAAGGGAGGAAGAAGGGTGTAAAAGGTATATGAGTTAGGTGAAATGAATGTGAAATGGAATTTTAAGGAGGCTCCAGAAGAGAACAGATATGTGTTAAATGTATAATGTGAATGTATATGTGTATGTATGTTACTTCTTTTTGTATGGGGGAAAAAAATGAAAAATTAATAAAGAGATTAAAAAAAATATATATATATAAAAAAAATGTTGTACCATTAAAACTACTGTGTAGGATTGAGACTATTGATTGGATCAGTATATACATGCATTTCACTAGTTTGCCACTTGATGGAGGAACATAGACATTCACCAACACAACGTTTTTATCATTTAATGAGCACCGTAGCACATAACGACATTCTGGGTCTTTAAAACTCTCTGCATGAGACTGCATTTTTTGTACCAGGCTGGCTGTACATGTTGGTGCTGACTTATAGCACCTTAACCACATGCTGACCGCGCTATAGACAAAATACGTCAAGTTATTCTGGGAGGACGTCTATTGGTTGTCCTCTCAGAATCTTGCTCGAACGCGCTCACGGCCGTTTACCACGTGATCGCTTCGTCAAATGACGGAGCAATCACTTGTAAACAAACCGGTGTCATGTGATGCTGGTTCCTCCCTCCCCTCTCTGTACCGATTGGTACAGTGCGAGTGGAGAGGGGGAGGGATTGGATGGCAGCAGCAGTGCTGTGGGCTGGATCTGTGACAATTGCAGTCACAGATCCAGCCATCCATCCCTCCATGCTCAGCCATCCCTGCCATAACCAGCAATACCCTGCCAATACTCTGCAATACCCTGCCAATACCCCGAAATACGTCCCGTCCCCCCCTCCTGCCACTCTTGGGTGCTTCTACCGACTCACCGCTACGATCAAAGCCAGGATATTTTTTTTTTATTTCAGGCTTCCCAGCTGTAGAAACTGCTGTACTTTACAAGGCTATTCAATATAATCTAAACTAATGAGCTTAAGAGATATTCACAGGTTCCCTCTATCTACTGCATAAATGGATTCATTGGTCCACGCCTATTAAGACACACACGCACTGCTGCTGGTAAAATTAACATCTGTGTTTATTCCCAAGGAAATAGGGATAGTCCGATGCCACATTGGCCATTGAGTATATGAAACGTGCATCATCCTCCAATAAGTCAGGACAGTTGAACACTTTCGTATACAATGCAAGATACTCACTGCAGAACAATATCGGGTCATCTCCTCTCCTAAATTTCATTAGTTGCAAATCACTCATACCATTATCACGACTGTCTATGATACACCGCAACTCTCTCCCTTCGCATTTCTGCATCTGCCAAGTTATCATTAACCTGAAGCCCCTCTGGTTTATATATGATATCTTTTACCAACTAATTTCCTCTCTACACCAGTGGAGTGTACCAACGTATCAATATTCATTTATCATGGAGATACTTTCCAGTGATTTGGCCTCTTTTGATATCGTTTCCAGCATGAACCTATTATATTTATTTATTCCTACCATTGTTACCATGAACTGTTGAAATGTATGCAATTTTCTTTGATTATTGTAACAGATCTACCATGCTACTATTGTATCTACTGTATATATAATTTTTATACTATTAAATAACCGACTGTTTTTTGTATCCGTGCAATGCTTTCATGTTATTTGCTTGGTTCTGCTGGATCACGTACCTGTCCAAATCCCACTGTTATTGTTACTCTCCTGGGGTGCATGCCTCATTTAAAGTCCCACCCTATTCCTTATTGTTCAAAATATCGGGGATGGAAGTGCTTGGCTCTATGCCTTGCGCCTCATTTAAAGTCCCACCCATTTAGTTTCTTGCATTTACATGTTTCCGGGGATGGATACATGCACCCTTACAATCATACACTATGGGGCTGATTTACCAAGCCTTTACTCCATGACTCATGGAGTAAAAGCAGGAGTAGCAGCCGTTTTGCCATTTACTAAAGAAATACGCTGCTAGTGCAGTGTATTTCCCTAGTTACTAATGTGCTCCGTGCGCCCAGGAGAGGGTGCATTGTGCACCAGTACAGACCTGGCGCACGGCACATTAAACTGTAAATTGCGGGGGTTCGGGCGGGAGTTTATTAGGGGGGGAGGTGGGGGGATGCAGGGGAAGTGAAGTGACATGTGTTTTGAAGTGTTTGGCGGGCCGAATTGAAAGGGAAAGTGTTTTTTGAAAACAGATCCCCGTACGCTTGCACAGTGCGCCTGAACCTCGGGAGGTTCATTTGCATACTGGGCATGCGCAGAGAGAAAAGTCAGGGATTCCCGTGCGCCTTGTCAGTACGCCGTGAAAATCTTGGTAAATACCAAGCGGCGTACCCGTGATTGCGCTGCGTGACGCGGCGCACGGGAATCTCCGAGCTGTTTTCAGCCCTGAAGGGGAACTCCGCGCCAAATTTCAAACTTGAAATCGGCGCGGGTCCCCCTCCAGGGCTACATTAGGCTCTTAGGCTTGGTCCGGAACTTGAGGGGTTAAACCCGCGCCGATTCGGCGCGGGGGTCCCCCCCAGATCCAAACCAAGCCCTCATCCCAAGCATGCAGTCTGGCCCGGACAGGAATGGGGGCGGGGACGAGCGAGCGCCCCCCCCTCCTGAGCCGTACCAGACCGCATGCCCTCAACATGGGGGAGTGTGTGCTGTGGGAGAGGGGGGCACTGCCCCCCCACCCCACAGCACTCTTGCCCCCATGTCGATAGGGACAAGAGCCTCTTCCCGACAACCCTTGCCATTGGTTGTCGGGGTATGCGGGCGGGGCTAATCGGAATCTGCGAGCTCCCTTTAATAAGGGGGCCCCCAGATGCCGGCCCCCCACCCTATGTGAATGAGTATGGGGTACATCGTACCTCTACCCATTCACATGGGGGAAATGTAAAGTAAAATAAAACACCACACAATAAAATATTTTATTAATCAGCTCCGGAGCCCCCCCTTTCTTCTTTAGCTCTCTTAGAAGGGGGGGTTTCTTCTCTCCCGATCTTCTGCCGGAACCCTGGGCTTCGGTGATTTCTGCCGGGGGAGGGCGCCATCCCTCGGTCCTCTCCGGAGCCTTCCGCCGGATGCCCCCACCCCATTTAAGCTCTTTTTCATTAGGGAGGGGCATCCGGACTTCGGGGTCTTCTGCCGGGGGATGGCGCCTATCCCCCGGTCTTTCCGGTGCCTTCCGCCAGGGTTCCGGTCTTCCTGGTCTTCTGCCGGGGGTGCGCCAACTCCCCGGTCTTTTCTCTGCTCCCTCTTCTGCCTGGCTCCCCCGCGGAGCCAGGGCTTTCTTCCGTCTTCTTTCTTCTGCCTGTCTCCTCCGGGAGACAGGCTTGTCTCCGCTGTCTTCTTCCTTCTTTCCTTCTCTTCCATTGGATGTTGACACGACGAGGTTCCGCGCTGACATGCCGTGTCAGCGACGGGCATGGACTTATATAGGGTAATGCCACCATGTGACCTCAACCCATGTGACATCACATTCCCTGGGCATGATGGGAATGTGATGTCACATGGGTTGAGGTCACATGGTGGCATTGCCCTATATAAGTCCATGCCCACTGCTCAGACGGCATTCCAGCGCCGGACCTCGTCGTGTCAACATCGAATGGAAGAGAAGGGAGAAGACAGCGGAGACAAGCCCTGTGCTCCGCGGAGGAGACAGGCAGAAGCGGAAGGCATCGCAGAAGCCCGGAGAGTGGCGCCCTCCGGCGGAAGACACCGTACAAGCCCGGGACCCTCCCCCAAAGGCAGGAGCCTCCCTGGTGAAGGGGGTCCCGGTGAATTACGTCGCTGAAGACGGGGGTGGGGTGCCAGTGCACCCCCCCGCAGAAACCGTCGTGGAAGCCCGGGACCCTCCCCCAAAGGCAGGAGCCTCCCTGGTGAAGGGGGTCCCGGTGAATTACGTCGCTGAAGACGGGGGTGGGGTGCCAGTGCACCCCCCCCCCCGCAGAAACCGTCGTGGAAGCCCGGGACCCTCCCCCAAAGGCAGGAGCCTCCCTGGTGAAGGGGGTCCCGGTGAATTACGTCGCTGAAGACGGGGGTGGGGTGCCAGTGCACCCCCCCCCCCGCAGAAACCGTCGTGGAAGCCCGGGACCCTCCCCCAAAGGCAGGAGCCTCCCTGGTGAAGGGGGTCCCGGTGAATTACGTCGCTGAAGACGGGGGTGGGGTGCCAGTGCATCCCCCCCGCAGAAACCGTCGTGGAAGCCCGGGACCCTCCCCCAAAGGCAGGAGCCTCCCTGGTGAAGGGGGTCCCGGTGAATTACGTCGCTGAAGACGGGGGTGGGGTGCCAGTGCACCCCCCCCCGCAGAAACCGTCGTAGTAGCCCGGGACCCTCCCCCAAAGGCAGGAGCCTCCCTGGTGAAGGGGGTTCCGGCAGAAGATGGCGAAGCCCGGGGCCTAATGGGGTGGTGGTGGGGGGCCCCGGCAGAAGACCCCCGGCTGACTAATAAATTAATTTATTCATGTGTGGTGTATTATTTTTTTCCATTTTTTTCCCCAGATGAATGGGTAGGGGTACAATGTACCCCATACTCATTCACATAGGGTGGGGGGCCGGAATCTGGGAACCCCTTTATTAAAGGGGTCTCTCAGATTCTGATAAGCCCTCCGCCCGCATACCCCAACAACCAACGGCCAGGGTTGTCGGGAAGAGGCTCTTGTCCCTATCGACATGGGGACAAGAGTGCTTTGGGGTGGGGGGCAGTGCCCCCCTCCCCCACAGCACACACTCCCCCATGTTGAGTGCATGTGGTCTGGTATGGCTCAGGAGGGAGGGGGGCGCTCGCTCGTCCCCACCCCCATTCCTGTCTGACCAGACTGCGTGCCTGGGATAAGGGCTTGGTTTGGATCTTGGGGGGAACCCCACGCTATTTTTTTTTGCGCGGGTTTAACCCCTTATGTTCCAGACCAAGCCTAAGAGCCTGGTATGCACCTGGAGGGAACCCACCTTATTTTTTTTTGGGGGGGTCTGGAGTTCCCCTTCATGAACAGCGATCTGTCATTTACACATGTCAGTCCCCCCCCTACAGTTAAAACACACCCAGGGAACATATTTAACCCCTCCCTCGCACCTAGTGTTAACCCCTTCCCTGCCAGTGGCATTTTTAGAGTAAGCAATGCATTTTTACAGCACTGATCGATAGAAAAATGCCAATGGTTCCAAAAAAGTGTTCGATGTGTCCGCCATAATGTCGCAGTACTGATAAAAATCGCTGATCGCCCCAATAACTAGTTAAAACAAAAAAAAAAATATTTTGTAGACGCTATAACTTTTGCCAAAACCAAACACTAAACGCTATTTGCGATTTTTTGGAACCAAAAAGATGTAGAATACGTATCGGCCTAAACTGAGGGTTTTTTTATTTTTTACAATATATATTTTTGGGGATATTTATTATAGCAAAAAGTAAAAATAATTTTTACATATGTGGGCGGGACTTACACAAGTCCCGCCCACATATATAAACATCGTTCAAACCACACATGTGAGGTATTGACGCGTGCCTTAGAGCGAGAGCAATACTTTTACCACTAGACCTTCTTTGTAACTATAAACTGGTAACCTGGAAAAAAAAATAAAAGGTCGCCTATGGGGATATTCACGGAATTCATTTTGGCCCCATTGCAGGAGTGTTTCCAATAGTAAAGCGTGACATGTAAGGTATCTATTTACTCAGTGTAACATCATCTTTCACATTATCCCCAAAAATTGGGCTCACTTTTGTGTTTTGTTAATTTTTAACCACTTGAGCCCGGACCATATTTCTGGTCAATGACCGGGAAAGTTTTTGTGATTCGGCACGGCGTCGCTTTAACTGACAATTGCGCAGTCGTGCGACGTGGCTCCCAAACAAAATTGGCAACCTTTTTTTTCCCACAAATAGATTATTAAATGTGCGTGTTTACTTCTGTCTTTAACACCTCCCCTTCAGGCTGGAAAGCATCAGATCAGGGGAAACAAAAAAAAAAAAAGCTCTCATTCCATTGCAGCTTGGTTCCTACATGTGTGAAGGGTGAAGACACCTCACAAATGTTGTCACTATCAGGGGTGCAGACATCCCCAAAAAAATGAGCAGATAATACTTATTTGCAAATTAATAATTTTTTAGTTAACATTGGGTGGGGTGCTCTAACACACACATTCCTACATATTAGCAACGCTGTATCCTGGCCTATTGGCATGGTTATATTTTCTTAGGGCTCTCAATAAAACTCTATGAAATTTGTGCTTAAACTAGAACCAGGGGCGGACTGACAACTCATGGGGCCCCTGGGCAATAGAAGATTATGGGGCCCCTCTGGCTTACAGATGACCACCACGCCAGGAGGTAGTGCAGAGGCGGGCAGCTAAAATCTTGGGATATTCACATTAAAAGCATGTCATTTTCGGACATATCAGGGACAGATCTAAAAAAAACACAGATTTTTACATACTGTCCCTGGTTTTACTGAGCCTGGCAACCCGGATGGGGCCCCCTAGTGGCATGGGGCCCTCGGGCAGTGCCCGAGTGACTCAATGGTCAGCCCGCCCCTGACAAGAACTATAATCAACAAGTTTTATTTTCTTTAATTTTGGATAGAGTGAGGGAGGGTTATAGGCCCTGTCAGTTTATTTTGTATTATCTGTGTCCAATTGGGGAGATTTGCCTTCACTTCCTGCCCCATAGCCAAACAGGAAGTGAGAGAAAAACTATGCAAATTAACCACTTCCCGCCCAGCCTATGGCCGATTTACGTCCGGGAAGTGGTTACACAATCCTGACAGGACGTCCTGCAGGATTTCATGCCGCACGCGCCTGTGGGGGCACGCAGCGCGGCGATCGGTGATGCGGGGTGTCAGTCTGACACCCTGCATCTCCGATCTCGGTAAAGAGTCTCTCACGGAGACGGAGACTCTTTACCACGTGATCAGCCGTGTCCAATCACGGCTGATCACGATGTAAACAGGAAGAGCCATCGATGGCTCTTCCTCACTCGCGTCTGACAGACGCGAGTATAGGAGAGCCGATCGGCGGCTCTCCTGACAGGGGGCGTTCGCGCTGATTGTTTATCAGCGCAGCCCCCCCTCGGATCACCACACTGGACCACCAGGGATGCCCACCCTGGACCACCAGGGTGTGCAAAAACAAAAAAAATATAGAACAAAAAAACAAAAAGCATTAAAAAATAAGAAAAAAGATGCCAATCAGTGCCCACAAATGGGCACTGACTGGGAAAATCAGTGCCACCCCACAGTGCCCATCCATGCACAGTGCCCACCTATCAGTGCCCACCTGTGCCACCCATAAGTATCCATCAGTGCCACCCATAAGTGCCGCCCATAAGTATCCATCAGTGCCACCCATAAGTGCCGCCCATCTGTGCCGCCCATGAGTGCCCATCAGTGCCGCCTATGAGTGCCCATCAGTGCCGCATAGCAGCGCCGCCAATCAATGCCACCTCATCTGTGCCGTCAGTACTACCTCATCGATGTCCATCAGTGCCATCTCATCGGTGCCCATCAGTGCCGCCATATCAGTGCCCGTAATTGAAAGAGAAAAACTTATTTACAAAAAAATTAACCTAAAAAAATAAAAACGTTTTTTTGTTTCAAAATTTGCAGTCTTTTTTTAGTTGTTGCGCAAAAAAAAAAACGCAGAGGTGATCAAATAACAACAAAAGAAAGCTCTATTTGTGGGGAAAAAAGGACGCCAATTTTGTTTGGGTACAGTGTTGTATGACCGCGCAATTGCCATTCAAAGTGCGACAGTGTTGAAAGCTGAAAATTGGCTTGGGCGGGAAGGTGCGTAAGTGCCTGGTATGGAAGTGGTTAAGGGAATCCAGTGCCCCCCCAGAACTAGTGTGTGGGTCCCCTGAAAATTACTGGGCGGGGTTATACAAAAACAGGGTGTGACCTTGACAGGAAGGGGTGGGTCATTTTTCTATTAGGAGGTGCAGATATGTAGTCAGGCCTAGGGCAGAACCAAACCTAAATATACTACTGCATATTAGGGCTTATTTAGACCGGAACCGATTTACAGCGTGTTTTTATATTGTGGGAGGAAACCCACGCAGGCACAGGGAGAACATGCAAACTCCATGCAGATGCTGTCACGGGCGGGATTCGAACCAACGACTCTTTTGCTGCTAGGTCAAAGTGCTATACACTACACCACTGTGGTGAACGAACATGATTGCAGCTGAAA
This sequence comes from Rana temporaria, assembly GCF_905171775.1. NCBI lineage: Eukaryota > Metazoa > Chordata > Amphibia > Anura > Ranidae > Rana > Rana temporaria. Next base: position 94,339,075 of record NC_053500.1, on the reverse strand, counting down.
GCATGAGATCTTTTTTTTTTTTTTCAATACCATGCTTTCCAGCCTTATTGACCCCGCCTCTCTCCATAAAGAGGACCTGTCACACACTAGTCCTATTACAAGGGATGTTTACATTCCTTGTAATAGGAAGAAAACTGATCATTTTTTTTTTTTTTTATTTCAGTGTAAAAAATTATAAAACTAAATAAAAATAAATAAGAAAACCCCAAAAAAAAAATTTAAAGCGCCCCGTCCCGACGAGCTCGCGCACAGAAGCAAACGCATACGCGAGTAGCGCCCGCATATGAAAACGGTATTCAAACCACACAAGTGAGGTATCGCCGCGATCGTTAGAGTGAGAGCAATAATTCTAGCCCTAGACCTACTCTGCAACTCAAAAAATGCAACCTGTAGAATTTTTTAAACGTCGCCTATCGAGATTTTTAAAGGGTAAAAGTTTGACGCCATGCCACGAGCGGGCGCAATTTTTAAGCGTGACATGTTGGGTATCATTTTACTCGGCGTAACATTATCTTTCACAATATATAAAAAAATTGGGCAAAATGTATTGTTGTCTTATTTTTTAATTCAAAAAAGTGATTTTTATCCAAAAAAGGGCGCTTGTAAGACCGCTGCGCAAATACGGTGTGACAAAAAGTATTGCAATGACTGCCATTTTATTCCCTAGGATGTCTGCTAAAAAAATATATATAATGTTTGGGGGTTCTGATTAATTTTCTAGCAAAAAAATTGTGATTTTCACATGAAGGAGAGAAGTGCCAGAATTAACCCGGTGGGCAAGTGGTTAAAGTACTCATGGCTATAAAGAATAGAGTCATTGCTCATTAAAAAAAAAAAAAAAAAAAAAAGGGGGTCCCTCCAAATTAAATTACCAGGCCCTTCAGGTCTGGAATGGATATTAAGGGGAACCCCACCGTAAAAACCCCCCCAAAAAATGGCGTGGGGTCCCCCCAAATATCCATACCAGACCCTTCAGGTCTGGTGTGGATTTTAGGGGAACTCCACCCCAAATTGAAAAAAAAATGGCGTGGGGTCCCCCCAAATATCCATACCAGACCCTTCAGGTCTGGTGTGGATTTTAAGGGGAACTCCACCCCAAATCGAGAAAAAAATGGCGTGGAGTCCCCCTAAAAATCCACACCAGACCCTTATCCGAGCACGTTGACCTGGCCGGCCGCAGAAAAGAGGGGGGGACAGAGTGCGGCCCCCCCCCTCTCCTGAACCGCACCAGGCCACATGCCCTCAACATGGGGAGGATGTCCCCATGTTGATGGGGACAAGGGTCTCATCCCCACAACCCTTGCCCGGTGGTTGTGGGGGTATGCGGGCGGGGGGCTTATCAGAATCTGGAAGACCCCTTTAACAAAGGGGACCCCCAGATCCTGCCCCCCCCCTATGTGAAATGGTAATGGGGTACATTGTACCTCTACCATTTCACCCCAAAAAAAATGTCAAAGTGTTAAAAATGACAGTAGCCGGTTTTTGACAAATCTTTTAATAAAATCTTCTTTTCTTCTTTCCTTCGGGTTTCTTCCGCTGCTACTTTCTTCTCGTCCACATCTTGCCCGACGTGTTCTTCTATCTTCTCCGTCCGTCCTTCAGCCTTCTGGTCACGCATCTTGCCCGTTGTCTTGTCCTGTCTTCTTCTCCGTCCTTCCGCCTCCTCGTCCGCATCTTGGGTCTTCTGCGGTCTTCTTCTCGGTCCGCCAGCCTTCTCGTCCCCGGACCCAGCGTTTGAATTTGATTTGGCCGCCGTTTTCCCGCTCCTGGGACCCGCCCCCCTCTGACGCCACAAGTAAACTCCTTAGAAGGTCATGTGCGTCAGAGGGGGGCGGGGTCACATGAGTGTGACACGGCGGGAACTTCTTCTCCGGGCGGCGCGATTGAAATTGAATTCCCCCGCTGTGTGACGCTCTGTGACCCCGCCCCCCTCTGACGCACATGACCTTCTAAGGAGTTTACTTGTGGCGTCAGAGGGGGGCGGGTCCCAGGAGCGGGAACACGGCGGCCAATTACAATTCAAATGCTGGGTCCGGAGAAGACACAAGATGCGGACGAGAAGGCTGGCGGACCGAGAAGAAGACCGCAGAAGACCCAAGATGCGGACGAGGAGGCGGACGCACGGAGAAGAAGACAGGACAAGACAACGGGCAAGATGCGGGACCAGAAGGCTGAAGGACGGACGGAGAAGATAGAAGAACACGTCGGGCAAGATGTGGACGAGAAGAAAGAAGCAGCGGAAGAAACCCGAAGGAAAGAAGAAAAGAAGATTTTATTAAAAGATTTGTCAAAAACCGGCTACTGTCATTTTTAACACTTTGACATTTTTTTTGGGGTGAAATGGTAGAGGTACAATGTACCCCATTACCATTTCACACAGGGGGGGGGTCAGGATCTGGGGGTCCCCTTTGTTAAAGGGGTCTTCCAGATTCTGATAAACCTCCCGCCCGCATACCCCCACAACCACCGGGCAAGGGTTGTGGGGATGAGACCCTTGTCCCCATCAACATGGGGACATCCTCCCCATGTTGAGGGCATGTGGCCTGGTGCGGTTCAGGAGAGGGGGGGGGGCGCACTCTGTCCCCCCCTCTTTTCTGCGGCCGGCCAGGTCAACGTGCTCGGATAAGGGTCTGGTGTGGATTTTTAGGGGGACTCCACGCCATTTTTTTTTTCAATTTGGGGTGGAGTTCCCCTTAAAATCCACACCAGACCTGAAGGGCCTGGAATGGATATTTGCCGGGAACCGCACGTCTTTTTTTTTTGGGTTTTTACGGCGGGGTTCCCCTTAATATCCATTCCAGACCTGAAGGGCCTGGTAATTTAATTTGGGGGAACCCCTACACATTTTTTTGTTTGTTTTATGAATTAATCCTGTCAGAATTGTCAGAGCCGACAATTCATTATAGCCGCGTGTGAATTTTTAAATGACTTTTTTCCTTCTGAATGTCACTTTGTGCAAGGGGGAATTCTAAGTGCGGGAAAAATGCGCTATTTCACATGCTGACATTACACCCCCCCTAGGTACGAAATTTAAAGGAATATTTCACTTTTATTGTTTCACTTTAAGAATTATTAATTTCACTGCTCCCGAAAAAACGGCCGTTTTAAAAAATAAAAAAAGCATTGATACATGTTCCCTGGGGCAGGACTGAGGTCCCCAAACACTTTTTAGGACAAAACTTGCAGATTAGCCTTTAAAATGAACACTTTTGATTTCTCCCATAGACTTCTATAGGGAGTTCGGCGCGGCTTTACATATTAGTTTCAATGCGCCGGCTGCTACGCTGGTTCATGCGCCCAATTAAGCCTCCACCCGGAGTACTAATTAACGCATGAACCAGCGCAGCGCACAGAGCATAGTAAATCAGGCCCTATATATGTTGGTACTCTCCCTCCTTTAGGTTACTTAGCTGTCTGTTCATTTCAAACTGTATGATCATTATATGTTTAAATCTTGTATTATACCAGTGTTGGCCTCCAGGGGTTTCAGCTTCATAGTACCCCTCACATCGTTACCCACGATGTGATTTTCGGATGTGTTGCTGCCTTACAATGGGCCAGCTTGTGGCTGGGCAGACTGTACCAGCCGGCTCTATCAGTCCCGGGAGCTGCGATGCGCTCTTGGGCCCCGCCCTTCCCCATCCCTCCCACTGCCTTGGGGGTGTGGCTGGGGTCGGGCGGACGTCCGATTGCGCATCGACGGCACGCTTCCTACGCCATGTCTGCTGCGGCACCACGTGTGACGTCAGCGGACTGACGTTGCTGATTCCCATCTGGAAGTCCCTGCGAGGCAGCTAGTGTGGGGCGGCGGGATCACCCGCTCCCCCTCGCTCACACGCCGCCTCCTCTCCTTGGACAACCCACGTGCCGTTGGTGAGCCACTCCCCACCCTAGTGAGTATTTATACTCCTTCCAGTGCAGCGGTTCTCCTTACGGCGGTGTGTCCTGTGGTCCTGGTCGTTCCTTAGCACTATCCTACTCACCTTCAGGTATACAATTAGACCTTTATACCCTATTTTACCCACTACTCATCCTTTCCTTACATTTTGTCCCTCTGTCATAACTGGGTTCTGTTTTTGGCATACCACCCCATTGTTTGGGGTCCACTCACAGCCCTTCCTTTATGGTTATTACCACATTTGGGACACAGTGCACCTTATGTACACTTCACGGTCACAACCCTACTATCCCTTGCCCTACACCTTTAGACAATTTTTCATGTTTAATATATATATTTTATATATTTTTTATTTATCATCTTTTCATATTTTTGTATTACAACTGTTCACGATATAGCTATTATCAGCTTCTACAATTTTTAATTTTCACAGATCATCATACTTATGTTAAGGCACATTAACTTCCATGTATCCATGAGGCCGCCGTCTTGGACATCTAGCTTTATACTGGATCATTTTCCATCCTTGTGGTGGGGTTGGCCCACCTCAGCTCCCGTGGGCTGTTACCTTCCCGGCTACGTTTCTGCCCTCCTAGTCTGTACCTTCGGTTTTGACATACCCGTAAGTACTTTGGGGATTAGTTACTACTATGATCCCTTTTCCCCTTCTCTCCATAACTGGATCTATTATATATACCCTCATTTTAAATCATGTTTTTTGATATTTACAGACATCTACCTCATACTCTGCTCCTGAGGAGTGGCACTAGCCACGAAACGCGTTGAGCCAATAGACGCCCCCCCTCTCATTCGTTGCCATTACACCTTTACCAACGTTCTACAGATCGATTGTATTTTATATACTTCTCAACTATGGGTGTTATTACTATGGAGGAGCCACCAGATGCCCCCCCCCCATGCCCGTTGCTAATGTACTAATTATTATCATACACATCGTCTATATGATCGATTGTGGTCACTATTACTGTGGAGTTATTCCAATGAATTTGATCTCATTTAATGTTTATACTATGCATTAACTTTTACTGTTAGGAGCCATTAGAAGCCCCTCTGGTTTATATATGATATCTTTTACCAACTAATTTCCTCTCTACACCAGTGGAGTGTACCAACGTATCAATATTCATTTATCATGGAGATACTTTCCAGTGATTTGGCCTCTTTTGATATCGTTTCCAGCATGAACCTATTATATTTATTTATTCCTACCATTGTTACCATGAACTGTTGAAATGTATGCAATTTTCTTTGAGTATTGTAACAGATCTACCATGCTACTATTGTATCTACTGTATATATAATTTTTATACTATTAAATAACCGACTGTTTTTTGTATCCGTGCAATGCTTTCATGTTATTTGCTTGGTTCTGCTGGATCACGTACCTGTCCAAATCCCACTGTTATTGTTACTCTCCTGGGGTGCATGCCTCATTTAAAGTCCCACCCTATTCCTTATTGTTCAAAATATCGGGGATGGAAGTGCTTGGCTCTATGCCTTGCGCCTCATTTAAAGTCCCACCCATTTAGTTTCTTGCATTTACATGTTTCCGGGGATGGATACATGCACCCTTACAATCATACACTATATATGTTGGTACTCTCCCTCCTTTAGGTTACTTAGCTGTCTGTTCATTTCAAACTGTATGATCATTATATGTTTAAATCTTGTATTATACCAGTGTTGGCCTCCAGGGGTTTCAGCTTCATAGTACCCCTCACATCGTTACCCACGATGTGATTTTCGGATGTGTTGCTGCCTTACAATGGGCCAGCTTGTGGCTGGGCAGACTGTACCAGCCGGCTCTATCAGTCCCGGGAGCTGCGATGCGCTCTTGGGCCCCGCCCTTCCCCATCCCTCCCACTGCCTTGGGGGTGTGGCTGGGGTCGGGCGGACGTCCGATTGCGCATCGACGGCACGCTTCCTACGCCATGTCTGCTGCGGCACCACGTGTGACGTCAGCGGACTGACGTTGCTGATTCCCATCTGGAAGTCCCTGCGAGGCAGCTAGTGTGGGGCGGCGGGATCACCCGCTCCCCCTCGCTCACACGCTGCCTCCTCTCCTTGGACAACCCACGTGCCGTTGGTGAGCCACTCCCCACCCTAGTGAGTATTTATACTCCTTCCAGTGCAGCGGTTCTCCTTACGGCGGTGTGTCCTGTGGTCCTGGTCGTTCCTTAGCACTATCCTACTCACCTTCAGGTATACAATTAGACCTTTATACCCTATTTTACCCACTACTCATCCTTTCCTTACATTTTGTCCCTCTGTCATAACTGGGTTCTGTTTTTGGCATACCACCCCATTGTTTGGGGTCCACTCACAGCCCTTCCTTTATGGTTATTACCACATTTGGGACACAGTGCACCTTATGTACACTTCACGGTCACAACCCTACTATCCCTTGCCCTACACCTTTAGACAATTTTTCATGTTTAATATATATATTTTATATATTTTTTATTTATCATCTTTTCATATTTTTGTATTACAACTGTTCACGATATAGCTATTATCAGCTTCTACAATTTTTAATTTTCACAGATCATCATACTTATGTTAAGGCACATTAACTTCCATGTATCCATGAGGCCGCCGTCTTGGACATCTAGCTTTATACTGGATCATTTTCCATCCTTGTGGTGGGGTTGGCCCACCTCAGCTCCCGTGGGCTGTTACCTTCCCGGCTACGTTTCTGCCCTCCTAGTCTGTACCTTCGGTTTTGACATACCCGTAAGTACTTTGGGGATTAGTTACTACTATGATCCCTTTTCCCCTTCTCTCCATAACTGGATCTATTATATATACCCTCATTTTAAATCATGTTTTTTTATATTTACAGACATCTACCTCATACTCTGCTCCTGAGGAGTGGCACTAGCCACGAAACGCGTTGAGCCAATAGACGCCCCCCCTCTCATTCGTTGCCATTACACCTTTACCAACGTTGTACAGATCGATTGTATTTTATATACTTCTCAACTATGGGTGTTATTACTATGGAGGAGCCACCAGATGCCCCCCCCCCCATGCCCGTTGCTAATGTACTAATTATTATCATACACATCGTCTATATGATCGATTGTGGTCACTATTACTGTGGAGTTATTCCAACGAATTTGATCTCATTTAATGTTTATACTATGCATTAACTTTTACTGTTAGGAGCCATTAGAAGCCCCTCTGGTTTATATATGATATCTTTTACCAACTAATTTCCTCTCTACACCAGTGGAGTGTACCAACGTATCAATATTCATTTATCATGGAGATACTTTCCAGTGATTTGGCCTCTTTTGATATCGTTTCCAGCATGAACCTATTATATTTATTTATTCCTACCATTGTTACCATGAACTGTTGAAATGTATGCAATTTTCTTTGATTATTGTAACAGATCTACCATGCTACTATTGTATCTACTGTATATATAATTTTTATACTATTAAATAACCGACTGTTTTTTGTATCCGTGCAATGCTTTCATGTTATTTGCTTGGTTCTGCTGGATCACGTACCTGTCCAAATCCCACTGTTATTGTTACTCTCCTGGGGTGCATGCCTCATTTAAAGTCCCACCCTATTCCTTATTGTTCAAAATATCGGGGATGGAAGTGCTTGGCTCTATGCCTTGCGCCTCATTTAAAGTCCCACCCATTTAGTTTCTTGCATTTACATGTTTCCGGGGATGGATACATGCACCCTTACAATCATACACTATATATGTTGGTACTCTCCCTCCTTTAGGTTACTTAGCTGTCTGTTCATTTCAAACTGTATGATCATTATATGTTTAAATCTTGTATTATACCAGTGTTGGCCTCCAGGGGTTTCAGCTTCATAGTACCCCTCACATCGTTACCCACGATGTGATTTTCGGATGTGTTGCTGCCTTACAATGGGCCAGCTTGTGGCTGGGCAGACTGTACCAGCCGGCTCTATCAGTCCCGGGAGCTGCGATGCGCTCTTGGGCCCCGCCCTTCCCCATCCCTCCCACTGCCTTGGGGGTGTGGCTGGGGTCGGGCGGACGTCCGATTGCGCATCGACGGCACGCTTCCTACGCCATGTCTGCTGCGGCACCACGTGTGACGTCAGCGGACTGACGTTGCTGATTCCCATCTGGAAGTCCCTGCGAGGCAGCTAGTGTGGGGCGGCGGGATCACCCGCTCCCCCTCGCTCACACGCCGCCTCCTCTCCTTGGACAACCCACGTGCCGTTGGTGAGCCACTCCCCACCCTAGTGAGTATTTATACTCCTTCCAGTGCAGCGGTTCTCCTTACGGCGGTGTGTCCTGTGGTCCTGGTCGTTCCTTAGCACTATCCTACTCACCTTCAGGTATACAATTAGACCTTTATACCCTATTTTACCCACTACTCATCCTTTCCTTACATTTTGTCCCTCTGTCATAACTGGGTTCTGTTTTTGGCATACCACCCCATTGTTTGGGGTCCACTCACAGCCCTTCCTTTATGGTTATTACCACATTTGGGACACAGTGCACCTTATGTACACTTCACGGTCACAACCCTACTATCCCTTGCCCTACACCTTTAGACAATTTTTCATGTTTAATATATATATTTTATATATTTTTTATTTATCATCTTTTCATATTTTTGTATTACAACTGTTCACGATATAGCTATTATCAGCTTCTACAATTTTTAATTTTCACAGATCATCATACTTATGTTAAGGCACATTAACTTCCATGTATCCATGAGGCCGCCATCTTGGACATCTAGCTTCATACTGGATCATTTTCCATCCTTGTGGTGGGGTTGGCCCACCTCAGCTCCCGTGGGCTGTTACCTTCCCGGCTACGTTTCTGCCCTCCTAGTCTGTACCTTCGGTTTTGACATACCCGTAAGTACTTTGGGGATTAGTTACTACTATGATCCCTTTTCCCCTTCTCTCCATAACTGGATCTATTATATATACCCTCATTTTAAATCATGTTTTTTGATATTTACAGACATCTACCTCATACTCTGCTCCTGAGGAGTGGCACTAGCCACGAAACGCGTTGAGCCAATAGACGCCCCCCCTCTCATTCGTTGCCATTACACCTTTACCAACGTTCTACAGATCGATTGTATTTTATATACTTCTCAACTATGGGTGTTATTACTATGGAGGAGCCACCAGATGCCCCCCCCCCCATGCCCGTTGCTAATGTACTAATTATTATCATACACATCGTCTATATGATCGATTGTGGTCACTATTACTGTGGAGTTATTCCAACGAATTTGATCTCATTTAATGTTTATACTATGCATTAACTTTTACTGTTAGGAGCCATTAGAAGCCCCTCTGGTTTATATATGATATCTTTTACCAACTAATTTCCTCTCTACACCAGTGGAGTGTACCAACGTATCAATATTCATTTATCATGGAGATACTTTCCAGTGATTTGGCCTCTTTTGATATCGTTTCCAGCATGAACCTATTATATTTATTTATTCCTACCATTGTTACCATGAACTGTTGAAATGTATGCAATTTTATTTGATTATTGTAACAGATCTACCATGCTACTATTGTATCTACTGTATATATAATTTTTATACTATTAAATAACCGACTGTTTTTTGTATCCGTGCAATGCTTTCATGTTATTTGCTTGGTTCTGCTGGATCACGTACCTGTCCAAATCCCACTGTTATTGTTACTCTCCTGGGGTGCATGCCTCATTTAAAGTCCCACCCTATTCCTTATTGTTCAAAATATCGGGGATGGAAGTGCTTGGCTCTATGCCTTGCGCCTCATTTAAAGTCCCAACCATTTAGTTTCTTGCATTTACATGTTTCCGGGGATGGATACATGCACCCTTACAATCATACACTATATATGTTGGTACTATACCAGTGTTGGCCTCCAGGGGTTTCAGCTTCATAGTACCCCTCACATCGTTACCCACAATGTGATTTTCGGATGTGTTGCTGCCTTACAATGGGCCAGCTTGTGGCTGGGCAGACTGTACCAGCCGGCTCTATCAGTCCCGGGAGCTGCGATGCGCTCTTGGGCCCCGCCCTTCCCCATCCCTCCCACTGCCTTGGGGGTGTGGCTGGGGTCGGGCGGACGTCCGATTGCGCATCGACGGCACGCTTCCTACGCCATGTCTGCTGCGGCACCACGTGTGACGTCAGCGGACTGACGTTGCTGATTCCCATCTGGAAGTCCCTGCGAGGCAGCTAGTGTGGGGCGGCGGGATCACCCGCTCCCCCTCGCTCACACGCCGCCTCCTCTCCTTGGACAACCCACGTGCCGTTGGTGAGCCACTCCCCACCCTAGTGAGTATTTATACTCCTTCCAGTGCAGCGGTTCTCCTTACGGCGGTGTGTCCTGTGGTCCTGGTCGTTCCTTAGCACTATCCTACTCACCTTCAGGTATACAATTAGACCTTTATACCCTATTTTACCCACTACTCATCCTTTCCTTACATTTTGTCCCTCTGTCATAACTGGGTTCTGTTTTTGGCATACCACCCCATTGTTTGGGGTCCACTCACAGCCCTTCCTTTATGGTTATTACCACATTTGGGACACAGTGCACCTTATGTACACTTCACGGTCACAACCCTACTATCCCTTGCCCTACACCTTTAGACAATTTTTCATGTTTAATATATATATTTTATATATTTTTTATTTATCATCTTTTCATATTTTTGTATTACAACTGTTCACGATATAGCTATTATCAGCTTCTACAATTTTTAATTTTCACAGATCATCATACTTATGTTAAGGCACATTAACTTCCATGTATCCATGAGGCCGCCATCTTGGACATCTAGCTTTATACTGGATCATTTTCCATCCTTGTGGTGGGGTTGGCCCACCTCAGCTCCCGTGGGCTGTTACCTTCCCGGCTACGTTTCTGCCCTCCTAGTCTGTACCTTCGGTTTTGACATACCCGTAAGTACTTTGGGGATTAGTTACTACTATGATCCCTTTTCCCCTTCTCTCCATAACTGGATCTATTATATATACCCTCATTTTAAATCATGTTTTTTGATATTTACAGACATCTACCTCATACTCTGCTCCTGAGGAGTGGCACTAGCCACGAAACGCGTTGAGCCAATAGACGCCCCCCCTCTCATTCGTTGCCATTACACCTTTACCAACGTTCTACAGATCGATTGTATTTTATATACTTCTCAACTATGGGTGTTATTACTATGGAGGAGCCACCAGATCCCCCCCCCCCCATGCCCGTTGCTAATGTACTAATTATTATCATACACATCGTCTATATGATCGATTGAGGTCACTATTGCTGTGGAGTTATTCCAACGAATTTGATCTCATTTAATGTTTATACTATGCATTAACTTTTACTGTTAGGAGCCATTAGAAGCCCCTCTGGTTTATATATGATATCTTTTACCAACTAATTTCCTCTCTACACCAGTGGAGTGTACCAACGTATCAATATTCATTTATCATGGAGATACTTTCCAGTGATTTGGCCTCTTTTGATATCGTTTCCAGCATGAACCTATTATATTTATTTATTCCTACCATTGTTACCATGAACTGTTGAAATGTATGCAATTTTCTTTGATTATTGTAACAGATCTACCATGCTACTATTGTATCTACTGTATATATAATTTTTATACTATTAAATAACCGACTGTTTTTTGTATCCGTGCAATGCTTTCATGTTATTTGCTTGGTTCTGCTGGATCACGTACCTGTCCAAATCCCACTGTTATTGTTACTCTCCTGGGGCGCATGCCTCATTTAAAGTCCCACCCTATTCCTTATTGTTCAAAATATCGGGGATGGAAGTGCTTGGCTCTATGCCTTGCGCCTCATTTAAAGTCCCACCCATTTAGTTTCTTGCATATCATTAACCTGTGCCGATAACTTGCCTATCACAGGTCCTGCTTTTTAACATATGTATAGACAAGTTCCATTTTACAACTATACAATCCACAATTCTTTTAGTACTAATGTTCTCACACTTGGCCTACTACACCCTGTAGACAAAAATATTTAGCACATACCTTTAATAAAACTGCACTTCCCCCCCCCCCCAAAAAAAAATGTATTCACCATTACAGATGTTTTCTTGGCTCAGGTCATTTGCATGTCAATACGATCGGTTTTACATTCTCACAGACCTGGAAAGAAGGGGGGTCATTTGGGATGTCAGCAGCTGAGAACACACATCACACACACACCATTCAAAACTTGTGTCAAAGAAAGAGAGGGGGGGTGGTTGCTCTTTGAACTATAGAACACCATTTCTCATTTTTAAACTTTAACAAACACAAAACAAATCATCATGCCACCACACACAACATCACAATCCATGGATCTCACACACCTCCATACAACAAACATAATAAACTAATAAAAAAAAATAAAAAAAAAACACAAACCGCTGTTCTAGCATTTACTATTCCCATTCATTACCACTTTTACCCGCTGTCATTCAAAACAATTAAACCTTTTGCATATACATAGAAAAGATTCATCACACATACCGTCCTTCTATCAGCTGCCTTGTATTTGAGCCTTGTATTTGAGCACTTGTATTTGAGCACTTCTGTCCTGTAGGTCCTATGTGTCTTTTAGGGTTACCACATTCCCGTTGGGCGCCAATTGTAGAAACTACTGTACTTTACAAGGCTATTCAATATAATCTAAACTAATGAGCTTAACCACTTGACAACTGGGCACTTAAACACCCTTAATAACCAGACCAATTTTCAGCTTTCGGTGCTCTCACATTTTGAATGACAATAACTCAGTCATACAACACTGTAACCAAATGAAATTTTTGTCCTTTTTTTCCCACAAATAGAGCTTTCTTTTGGTGGTATTTGATCACCTCTGCGTTTTTTATTTTTTCCGCTAATAATGAAAAAAGAACGAAAATTTTGTAAAAAAATGATTTTTTTTTCATTTCTATTATAAAATTTTGCAAAAAATGAATTTTTCTTCATAAATTTGGCCTAAAATGTATACTGCTACATATCTTTGGTTAAAAAAAAAAATTGGGTTATTATTTAGTCTGGGTGAAAGTTATAGGGTCTACAAGCTATGGTACCAATTACTGAAAATTTATCAATTTGATCACATCTGAAGTACTGACGGCCTTTCTCATTTCTTGAGACCCTAACATGCCAGAAAAGTACAAATACCCCCCAAATGACCCCTTTTTGGAAAGAAGACATTCCAAGGTATTTAGAAAGAGGCATGGTGAGTTTTTTGAAGTTGTAATTTTTTCCCACAATTCTTTGCAAAATCAAGGTTTTTTTTTATTTTTATTTTTTTTCCACAAAAGTTTCATATTAGCAGGTTATTTCTCGCACACAGCATATTCATACCACAAAATACACCCCAAAACACATTCTGCTATTCCTCCCGAGTATGGCGATACCACATGTGTGAGACTTTTACACAGCGTGGCCACATACAGAGGCCCAACATGCAGGGAGCACCATCAGGCGTTCTGGAGCACCCAGACCAGTTCTGACATTTCTCTCCTACATGTAAAAATCATCATTTATTTGCTAGAAAATTACATAGAACCCCAAAACATTATATATGCTTTTTTAGCAAAGACCCTAGAGAATACAATGGCGGTCGTTGCAACTTTTTATCGCGCATGGTATTTGCACAGCAATTTTTCGAACGCATTTTTTTGGGAAATAAAACAGTTTTGTGCTTTTTAAAAAAAAAAACATTAAAGTTAGCCCAATGTTTTTGCATAAGATGAAAGATGAAGTTACGCCGAGTAAATAGATACCCAACATGTCACCCTTCAATATTGCACACGCTTGTGGAATGGCGCCAAACTTCGCTACTTAAAAATCCCCATAGGCGACGTTTTAAATGTTTTTACTGGTTACATGTTTTTAGTTACAGAGGAGGTCTGGGGCCAAAATGATTGCTTTCGCTCTAATGTTCGCAGCGATACCCCACATGTGTGGTTTGAACACCGTTTTCATATGTGGGCGGGACTTACGTGCACATTCGCTTCTGTATACGAGCACGCGGGAACAGGGGCGCTTTAAATATTTATTTTTTATTTTTATTGTTCATTTTACTTTATTTATTTTAGTTTGACACGTTTTTCCCCAAAAATAAATGTTTTGATCACTTTTATTCCAATTACAAGGAATGGAAACATCCCTTGTAATAGGAATATAGCATGACAGGTCCTCTTTACAGTGAGATGTGGGGTCAATAAGACCCCACATCTCACCTCTAGGCTGGGAAGCCTGAAAAAAACCCCAAAAAAAAAAACGATCCTGGCTTCGATCGCAGCGGTGAGTCAGAAGAAGCACCGGAGGGCGAAGGGAGTGGGGACGTCCACTTTTGCCTCCCGTAAGAACGATCAAGAGGCGGAACAGCCGCCATGATCGTTCTTATGGTGTAGAGAATCGCTGGCTGAAAAAAATGATATCTGAATGATGCCTGTAGCTGCAGGCATCATTTAGATATCCCTGCACAAAGTCAAGGACCTCATATGACGTGGGCGGGAAGTGGTTAAAACACATTTTTTTCCCCAGAGTATTTTCTGGGTATTGCAGAGTATTGGCCGGGGTATTGCAAAGTATTGGTGTTGGGGTATTGCGAAGTATTGGCCGGGGTATTGCAGAGTATTGGTGCAGGGGTATTGCAAAGTATTGGTGCGGGGGTATTGCAAAGTATTGGTGCGGGGGTATTGCAAAGTATTGGTGCGGGGGTATTGCAAAGTATTGGTGCGGGGGTATTGCAAAGTATTGGCCGTGGGAATTGCAAAGTATTGGCCGGGGTATTGCAAAGTATTGTGTGGGGGGTATTGCAGAGTATTGTGTGGGGGGTATTGCAGAGTATTGTGTGGGGGGTATTGCAGAGTATTGTGTGGGGGGTATTGCAGAGTATTGTGTGGGGGGTATTGCAGAGTATTGTGTGGAGGGTATTGCAGAGTATGGTGCGGAGGGTATTGCAGAGTATGGTGCGGAGGGTATTGCAGAGTATTGTGCGGGGGTATTGCAGAGTATTGGTGCGGGGGTATTGCAAAGTATTGGTGCGGGGGTATTGCAGAGTATGGTGCGGGGGTATTGCAGAGTATTGTGTGGGGGGTATTGCAGAGTATTGTGTGGGGGGTATTGCAGAGTATTGTGTGGAGGGTATTGCAGAGTATTGTGTGGGGGGTATTGCAGAGTATTGCGCGGGGGGTATTGCAGAGTATTGTGTGGGGGGTATTGCAGAGTATTGCGCGGGGGGTATTGCAGAGTATTGCGCGGGGGTACTGCAGAGTATTGCGCAAGGGGTACTGCAGAGTACTGGCAGGGGGTACTGCAGAGTATTGCGCGGGGGTATTGCAGAGTATTGCGCGGGGGTATTGCAGAGTATTGCGCGGGGGTATTGCAGAGTATCGCGCGGGGGTATTGCAGAGTATCGCGCGGGGGTATTGCAGAGTATCGCGCGGGGGTATTGCAGAGTATCGCGCGGGGGTATTGCAGAGTATCGTGCGGGGGTATTGCAGAGTATCGTGCGGGGGTATTGCAGAGTATCGCGCGGGGTTTTTGCAGAGTATTGCGCGGGGTTTTTGCAGAGTATTGCGCGGGGTTTTTGCAGAGTATTGCGCGGGGTTTTTGCAGAGTATTGCGCGGGGTTTTTGCAGAGTATTGCGCTGGGTTTTTGCAGAGTATTGCGCGGGGTTTTTGCAGAGTATTGCGCGGGGTTTTTGCAGAGTATTGCGCGGGGGGTATTGCAGATTATTGCGCAGGGGGTATTGCAGAGTAATTGCGCAGGGAAGGCAGAGCATTGCAGAGTATTGCACAGGGAAGGCAGAGTATTGCAGGGGTTAATGCAGGGATGGCTGAGCAGGGATGGATGGATCTGTGACTGCAATAGTCACAGATCCATCCCACACTGCTGCTGCCATCCGCGCTCTCCTCTCACACTGTACCGATCGGTACAGCGAGAGGAGGGAGGAACCGGCGTCATCAAATGACGCCGGTTTGTTTACCTGTGATCGCGCCGTCATTGGACGGCGCGATCACATGGTAAAAGACCACGGTTGTCGGTCAATTACCGAGATCTGTGTAGCGCCGGGTCTCATAGACCCGGCGCGCACAGAATTTTCAGTGTGCGCGCCCGAGGCGGCGCGCATTACTGCTTCTGGTGGGCGCCGTTAAATAACGGCGACCCCCAGTTAAGCAACCACCTTGCCGCCGTTATATGACGGCGGCTGGTGGTTAAGTGGTTAAGGAGATATTCATGGATTCATTGGTCTACTCCTATTAAGACACACACACACGCACTGCTGCTGGTAAAATGAACATCTGTGTTTATTCCCAAGGAAATAGGGATAGTCTGATGTCACACATTAAAACGTCACAATATATATACATATACAAGAGAAATTCATAGATACTTATCACATCTGTAAAATCAGCTGGTCAGCAGTGAGCCTAGAGCTCCCATTGTAAACATGTGGTCGGCATCAAGAGAAGAGTTCCATACAATCTTTACTCATCAAGCTTCCGAGAGAACAGAGAGCTCTCAGATCCAGCCACACTCACTCAACACTCATTCAAAAACCCCACCCATATTTGCCTGTCCAATCAGCTGCACTTCCAAAACATTCTCTCCTCTGGGGGGGGGGGGGGGTATTGCCGTCCATTGCCACAAAACTCTTTGAAGCCTGTAGCACAGTTTTGCAAACTGCAGGGGGCCCATTTCCTCTGTAGCTTCAAATAAACCATGGGATCAAGTGTCATTCCATTGTAAACCCAGATCTTTTTAGCCCAGATTATTTTGACTGTACTCCAACATATGCCGCTTTGCGCCTGAAAATTACCCTTCTTCAGACACGGCTCCCATTGAACAGTCCATATGGTCCGAACAGTCCTCAACTGTTTCAATGTGTAGCGTTCTTCAACATGCGCCTCAGAAACAGCTCCTATGGCACAGTCCATAACTAACTTCCCAACCTGTTTTTCCAGACCAGTACCTATGGAACAGCCCTTAATGGTTTTACCGTATTGCGCCTCTCAACATAGGCTTCAGAACCAGCTCCCATGGAACAGTCCATAACAGTCCTAACGAGCTGTGCTTCTCAACACATGCCGCTTTGCTACTGGGTGACACACCAACATCATATTTTCGTGACAGCTTCCCTGTCACCATTCTGTATCTTCTTCTTTCTGCCATCTTCAGGACGGCGTGCAGTACAGGCAAGGGGTGTCCATTCACTCACCATTCACCAGCACACACTCAGAGCAGCATATTAACCAGCTTTCAGATACAGAGTCTCAAGGAGGGCCTTTTCTTGCCCATCTTACTAGCCTAAAATACACAGTTCTCACACTACACCATGACATAAATCAACCCATTACCATAATATCTACATATATGCATATGACCCATCAAAGTACATATCCCGCTCCCAACCTTCTATAACTCTTTACTGTAAATACGGGTCGGGATTATGCAGGCTTGCTCACAGTGGTTTTTCCTACTGCAACTTGGCCTGTCTGCGGTACCTCAGGGATCTAACTTGGCAGCAAAGTCTCTAATTTGTACGAAGAGACCCTACCGTCAATTTGTCCCTCAACTTGCATAGATAAGCAGGAGAGCTTCCTATATAAGTTTTGAATCTAACAACACCTATAAATCTCAAACAATGATAAAAAAACACACACAATTCTATCCCTGTGACTGGATTCCAGTGACCATGCCCAGGGTATATCTTGCACCTCTACCTACTGTTAGGCTCAAGAAATACCCTTGTTTCATGACTGACGTTACATTGGTATCCTCTAGGACAAGGAAGAACGTGTCTACATCCTAAATAATACCCAGGTGCTTCCTTCCCAGCAATGATCTCTCCATCCAGAACACAGAGTACTGTGTATTGACCCAGTATGCAGAGGACATCGTGGTCATGCTTTCCACAGAGGGAAATATAAACCTGCCCCCAGCTTCTGTACTCTCTGACCACACTTAGCCACACATGCAACAAGATAGAATCCCCAGTCAGTAAGCCCATTGACGCCACAAAATCTACAGACCGAGTCTGCACTTCTGTACATGGATCATACAGCACACCCTTTCATAATACAAACCAGTACAGCCCACCCAGGCATTCGACTACCACTTTGGATTAGTGTAAGAGACGTGTTTTGCAAAGTCTTACTGAGCGGTGATGCTAACTCATCAGGCCACTGCCCCTCATAGAGAGACTGTACAATCAGCTTGATGGTGGTCGATAACTCCGCCTGCCGCTGCATGCATGCCAAAGCCGCTGACATATCTGTCCTATACCATCTCACACTCTCTACCAACCTCTCACCCTGGTTGACAAAATCTTGAGCCACTTTACACTGGGTCCCATTCCCCCCAATATAGTGCTGAATACATCCCTCCTCTTCTGGTTACTCCTCAGAGATAAGTGCCCTGAACCTCACTCTGTGTCCGCACATCTCTGAGAGCAAGCCAAAAATCACTTCATTCAGAGTATATTCAGCACACATAAGGTACTAGGATTCTATCAACCACTGCAAGATGCTGAAGCGCCATGTGGTGATGGCATACTGTACCCTGGTAGCCAGCGTTTATTGCACTGGCATTACCCATGCAGGGTTTCAACCTCTCAGGTAAGACATCAATTAGGTGGTGCATCTCCCACATGTCCATTTACCGAGAGCTTCTCTATAGGACTGCTAAGATTGAGGCACCGCCCCAACGAGGACGTTTTCACCCCATTGATGTATCACCTGGCACCCTCTAGTCTGGCCAACAGACACTGTATTATGCATAAGTGCCAGCCTCCTAGGTACCTGCACCATATTCAGTTATGACAATACATCTAAACAAAAAAACATTTCCTTCTTTCATAATAAAAAAAAACATATTTTACAACTCTTGTTCTGAAGGATTGGATACGTTATATTCCTTCCCCAACATCCAACACATTGCATTTATATTCAAGTCCGTTTGCATCCATAAATGACAGGAGAGACTTTGGCAAAATGTTTCACATGTCTCGTTGGGCAAAGTCTTTCAGATTCAGTATTAGTGCAAAATTTGTCCTTAAGAAAAAGAAACCTTATATTCCAAGTATTAATCTGAATTTTTCCTCTCCTGAACGTTTATCAGAACAAATTTTCGGTGTGGTATGGCACAGACGAACTGCCAACCAGATGAACATTCTTCATCTCTGTTCCAGAATCCTCTCCAATTTCGCTCCACCAAGATTCTGGAATTAAACACAAGGGCAGAATCAAATTTGTATCGATAATATCTCATAACACAGTAATTTAGTGTTCCTGACTTCTGAACAAATTATCAAAATAACCATGACTCCTCTCGGATGACCCATTCTAAAATGGATCCCCATGGTACAAGCAAAAATCTAAAATAATAAAAAAAACAATGTGAACATTGCTTCCCAAAAATTCAAAATTTTAAGCACTAAAAAAAACAATGCAGTATCTGTATTTTAAGATCTATGCACTCCTTCCCCTTTCAGGTGGATAAATCACAACATATTGGAATTCTTTCCACCTGAATGAAACATAAAATAGATGAAACACTAGTAACAAACAAATGAAGGAATAAAAATTGAAAATGAACAAAAAAATTGAAAAATTAAAAATGAATAATAATAAAAAAAAGAGAAATGAAGAGAAAAAAATGAAAATTAAATAAAATATTAAAATAATAAAAAAATTGAAAATGAAAAATGAAAATTTAAAATAAAAAAATTGAAAAATTAGAAAAAAATGAAAAATGAAAATTAATAAAATAATATAAAAAATATAAAAATTATAATAAAAAAATAATAATAACATTTTTTAATAAAAATGAAAATGAAAAAAACAAAAAATTGAAAAATGAAAAAAAAAATGAAAAATGAAAATTAATAAAAAAATAAAAAAAAATACATTTTTTTAAAATGAAAATTAAAAATAATAAAACAACTTGAAAAATTAGAAAAAATTAAAATGAAAATTAATAAAATAATAATAAAAAAAAATGAACGATGAAAAAAAATAAAAAAATGATACTACAAATTATGGGAACATTTTTTTTTTAATCTGGCCATCAACACACAACAATAACACGGCAAGACAACCACCATCAAACTATGACAAACACTCAACTTTTAATTAAAGATATCCATGGACTTTCCTCCTGAGAAAAGTAAGTGCTCATTTCTATCTGGAAGAGAATTAGTTAATGGGAAAAACAAAACAAAAACAAACATCTGTACTTCATCACAATCATTTGTAACCCTATAATCCATCAATGTCTGACTATTGTTTAATTTTTTTTCATTGTTTGCAAACAATTACTAATTAATGAGCTCATGGTACCATGTGATAATCGATTATACATTTACCATAACCCAACTCCTTTTCTGCTAAATTTGCCCACTGTTGTTCTCACTTGTAGGATCTGCAAAAAAAAAACAAAAAAAAACATTAGTATTCAAACCAGTTTAACGTCTTCCCTGGTTTCTAGAAAAAGGAACACAAAGACGGTTATTGTACACAATTATCACAACAATTTACTTTTTAAGTCCCTCAAGCCTTTGCCATTTTGTAATGCAGGGGGAACAATTGCCATATTTTTCTATACTAAGCAGGCAGTATTGTGAAACTTTGCCATATTACACAGGAAAAATGGCAACGCCATCTGCGTCCAACTACATACAAGCCAGAATGGTAGATTAGCCCCGGGGGCACACATTGGAATGTTCATCCAGTCTTGTTGGCTGAAAATTAGGGCGTTGGCTGTCATTTATTATCTCCTCTTGAGAATTGTTCGCTCTGTCCTGGCTGCTATCTTTCATATCAGACTTTTGTGGTAGGCTGTTCTTACCCTGGGGGGGGGGTTTATTGCAGATACCTGTATTTCTGGTGCTTCCTGCTGCATGCTAGCAATCTTAAGGGCTCTATTCCATTTAGAACGTCTGAACTCTCTATGCCTTCCTGTACCTTTGCTTTTTAGGGATAAATCTGCCTTTGATCCATATTCCCTTTGACTGGACTCTTGACAGAAGTCTCGCAGGATATTGACAACATGTTGGTAGGATCTAGCATTTCTCAGAGCCATTCTAGCGGGGTAGCTTACATAACATTTATTGGCCATTGAGTATATGAAACTTGCATCATCCTCCAATAAGTCAGGACAGTTGAACACTTTCGTATACAATGCAAGATACTCACTGCAGAACAATATCGGGTCATCTCCTCTCATAAATTTCATTCGTTGCAAATCACTCATACCATTATCACGACTGTCTACGATACACCGCAACTCTCTCCCTTCGCATTTCTGCATCTGCCAAGTTATCATTAACCTGTGCCGATAACTTGCCTATCACAGGTCCTGCTTTTAACATATGTATAGACAAGTTCCATTTTACAACTATACAATCCACAATATACAATTCTTGCTCAGGTCATTTGCATGTCAATACGATCGGTTTTACATTCTCACAGACCTGGAAAGAAGGGGGGGTCATTTGGGATGTCAGCAGCTGAGAACACACATCACACACACACCATTCAAAACTTGTGTCAAAGAAAGAGAGGGGGGTGGTTGCTCTTTGAACTATAGAACACCATTTCTAATTTTTAAACTTTAACAAACACAAAACAAATCATCATGCCACCACACACAACATCACAATCCATGGATCTCACACACCTCCGTACAACAAACATAAATCTCACACTGCCCGAGTAATTAGCCAAACTCAATTCTCTTTAGCTATTACAACTCACTAATAAAAAAAAACAAAAAAAACACAAACCGCTGTTCTAGCAGTTACTATTCCCATTCATTACCACTTTTACCCGCTGTCATTCAAAACAATTAAACCTTTTGCATATACATAGAAAAGATTCATCACACATACCGTCCTTCTATCAGCTGCCTTGTATTTGAGCCTTGTATTTGAGCACTTGTATTTGAGCACTTCTGTCCTGTAGGTCCTATGTGGCTTTTAGGGTTACCACATTCCCGTTGGGCGCCAATTGTAGAAACTACTGTACTTTACAAGGCTATTCAATATAATCTAAACTAATGAGCTTAAGGAGATATTCACAGGTTCCCTTTATCTACTGCATAAATGGATTCATTGGTCTACTCCTATTAAGACACACACACACGCACTGCTGCTGGTAAAATGAACATCTGTGTTTATTCCCAAGGAAATAGGGATAGTCCGATGTCACACATTAAAACGTCACAATATATATACATATACAAGAGAAATTCATAGATACTTATCACATCTATAAAATCAGCTGGTCAGCAGTGAGCCTAGAGCTCCCATTATGAACATGTGGCCGGCGTCAAGAGAAGAGTTCCATGCAATCCTTACTCATCAAGCTTCCGAGAGAACAGAGAGCTCTCAGATCCAGCCACACTCACTCAACACTCATTCAAAAACCCCACCCATATTTGCCTGTCCAATCAGCTGCACTTCCAAAACATTCTCTCCTCTGGGGGGGGGGGGTATTGCCGTCCATTGCCACAAAACTCTTTGAAGCCTGTAGCACAGCTATGCAAACTGCAGGGGGCCCATTTCCTCTGTAGCTTCAAATAAACCATGGGATCAAGTGTCATTCCATTGTAAACCCAGATCTTTTTAGCCCAGATTATTTTGACTGTACTCCAACACCAGCCTAGAGGCATGTTAGGGTCTCAAAAAATTGGATAAGCCGTTAGTACTTCAGGTGTGATCAATTTTCAGATATTGGCACCATAGCTTGTGGACTCTATAACTTTCACAAAGACCAAACAATATACACCAAATTATACCTATTTTTACCAAAGATATGTAGCAGTATAAATTTTGGCCAAAATTTATGAAGAAAAATGACACATTTTCTAAATTTTATAACAGAAACAAGAAAAATTCATATTTTTTTTTTTACAGAATTTTCAGTCATTTTTTTCTTTTATAGCGCAAAAAAAAAACAACCCAATGGTTATTAAATACCACCAAAAGAAAAAGGAAAATGTATTACCAAATACTTACCGTAATTTTCCTTTCCTGATAGGCTCCATGGCAGCATACGTGTGGGTTAGCCCCGCCTCCATAACTACCCAATAGGACCCCTCCCCTATAAATCTTTAGCTGTGGGCTCTCAGCCTTGTTCCGTAACTATCCTACTCCACGCATTTTGGGAGGGACTCCTGCTGCCATGGAGCCTATCAGGAAAGGAAAATTACGGTAAGTATTTGGTAATAAATTTTCCTTTTTCCTGACTGGCTCCATGGCAGCATACGTGTGGGAAATAACTCACCAACAGAAACCCGGGTGGGCAAAAATGCTGAGAAAATACATTTATTTAACACTGTCCACCGACAGCACTTGTAAACCAAAACTCAAAGAAGACAAAGCAGGTGGTTCAATACAGTAGTGAGAAACAAAGGTATTAATTGAAGACCACGAAGCCGCTCTGCATATAACTTCAGGTGCGACATGACGTGAGGCTGCCCAAGAAGTCGAGATGCTCCTAGTTGAGTGTGCAGTTACTGCCTCTGGAGGAGCCAGGCCCTTCTCTTTATATGCCCTCTGGATGGTCTGAACTATCCAAGTTGAGATGGATCTGATTGATGCCCGCTTTCCCTTGTTCTTTCCATGGAGAAGGACGAAAAGAAAGTCTGTTTGCCTGAAGGATTTTGTCATTTCTAGGTATAGATTTAATGTGCGTCCTACATCAAGGGGATGAATACTTTGATCTTCAGATAACCCAAAGGTGGGCAAGACAATCTCCTGATTTTCATGAAAAATGGATGTCACTTTAGGATTTGAGCCCAGCATAGGAATTAACACTGCTCTGTCAGGAAAGAAGGTCAGGAACGGTTCTTTTGAGCCCAGATTTCTTATGTCGGAGATCCTTTTAGCTGAAGTGACTGCAACTAGAAAGATGGTTTTGAGAGTAAGATCTCTAGCTAAAAGAGGCTTATCCGGATTAGAGCTGATCGAGGTAAGATAGTCCAGAACAAGAGGCAGATCCCATTTGGGAAACCTCGGTTTTCTCTGGGGCCTGAGCCGAATGGCACCTTTGAAAAACTGGCGAACCAAGGGATGGTTAGCCCAAGAGATCCCCGTAAACGCAGAGATGGCTGAGACTTGCACCCCGGAGAGAACTGACCACTAAAGGTAAGACCAAGCCCGTTTGTAGGAAGCTAAGAATATCTTGAACCTCTGGGGAGCTAGAAGAGTTAGACCTCGAAGACATGTGGTCTGAAAACTTTGACCAAATACGTTCATACACCCTGTTAGTACTATCTCTCCTGGCGTTAAGAAGGGTTGACATAACTTCTTCTGGACATCCTAGTGCTTCAAGCCTTCCCCTTTCAAGAACCACGCCCTGAGGTGCAGACGAGCTGGGCATGGGTGCCACATTGAGCCTTGGGAGAGAAGATCTGGTCTGGGGGGAAGAGGGATTGGGTCCCGATAACTGAGGAGCGATAGGAGAGAAAACCAGGGCCTGTTTGGCCAAAAAGGGATCACTGCGAGGATTTCCACATTCTCTGATCTGAGCCGGTGAAGGAACCGAAAGACCACAGGGACTGGTGGAAAGGCGTAAGCTTTTTGGAATCTCCATTGATCTGTGAGAGCGTCTATCCCATAGGCTTGGGGATCCCTGCCCCTCGCATAATACTTCATTAACTTGTGGTTGCACGGGGACGCAAACAGATCCACTTCTGGGGATATTCCCAGGGTTAGAAGCCAATTGAACACATCTATGTGTAGGGACCATTCGTTGTTGTCCAACTGGACTCGAGATAAGAAGTCCGCTTGAACATTCTGAATCCCCGGAATGTATACTGCCGAGATGTTGGCCAGATTCTTCTGGGCCCAATTCATAATTGGTTCCACTTCTCGAAGTAGGGTCCAGCTGCGAGTTCCACCCTGTTTCTTTATGTAGGCCACGGCGGTCGTATTGTCCAGCCTGAGCATCACCGAAAAATTTGTCAATACATGGCTGAAGGACAGGAGTGCCTGAAAGGCGGCTCGTAGTTCCAGTATGTTGGATACAATTCCGTGAGAGGGTGTGCTCCATCTGCCTTGAGCTATCTCTGAAAGGCAATGGGCGCCCCAGCCCAGATTGCTGGCATCTGATGTTATTGTAACCCAAGTGATGGGACGAATTGAATGGCAGTTGCGGAGATTCTTCCCCTGAAGCCACCATAGAAGAGATCCTCTCATAGATCGAGTGATCGTGATGCGTTGACTCTTCCTGGAGGAGACCCATTGTTGGAGAAATCCTTCCTGGAATGGGCGAGTATGCCACTGGGCCCATTTCACCATTGGAATGGTAGCTGCCATGGTACCGATTAACTTCAGACAATGAAGGGCAGATAGCTGAGGAGCAGCGAATGCTTTGCGGATCCTGTCTCTGATTGTGGTAACTTTTTCCTCTGGCAATGAGATGGTGCCTATTGATGTGTTGAAGAGGGCACCCAAAAACACTAGGGATTGTGATGGGACCAGATGACTTTTCTCCAAATTTATCAGCCATCCGAATTCTTGAAGAGTGGTAATTACTAGGTCTCTCTGTTCTATCAGTTGATTTCTGTCTTGGGCTAGTAGCAATAGATCGTCTAAATAGTGATGAAGACGAACTCCTTTCACCCGCAGAAGGGCTACGACAGCTAGCAGGACCTTGGAGAACACCCGGGGTGAGGTCATGAGACCAAAGGGTAGGCAGATGAATTGTAGATGCTGGTCGCCTACCGAGAAGCGGAGGTATTTTTGAAAACCTGTTGCCACCGGGAAATGAAAAAGAGCATCTTTCAAATCTATTGACACTAACCAATCCCCTGGATGGATCGACTGTTGGATAGTTAACAGAGATTCCATTTTGAATTTCTCTTTCCGAATAAACCGGATGAGATGAGTTAGGTCTATTACTGGTCTCCAAGTACCGTTCTTTTTCTGCACTAGAAACAAAGGGGAATACATGCCTTCGCCTCGTTCTGTTTCTGGTACAGTGACAGCTGCGCCTTGATTTAATAAAGAGTTCACGTAGGTCAAAAGGATTTGTTTTTTCTCTTCTGTGCCTGGAAGGTTTGTGGATACAAACCTGAGCCTGGGGTCGCTGTTGAAGATCCAAGTGTGGCCCGACGAGACCGTCTTGATGGTCCAGAAGTCCTGAATAGAGGCCGCCCAAACATGCCGAAAGTGGGAAAGGCGAGCCCCCACCTGAAATGTTTGGGCGGGCCCAACCTCAAAAACACTTTGTAGACTCCTGGCTATTAGAAGTAGTGCCTTTGGTTTGCTTCTTAAAGGAAGGCTGTCTGGACCTCCATGGTCTAGAGAATTCACGACCGGGTCTGTAGTTGCGTGTATCCCTCAAGCGATCTTGACTGCCGACAACATCACCCTGGCCACTAGGCGAGTAATATCAATAGAGGCCTCCCCCAAGAAAGCGGACGCTAGCCTAATTTCCTGGATAGGAGAGTTCTTAGCTGTATCTTCAGAAATGCTTCTCAGGGAATCATTAACACTGTCAGACCAGGCTTCTAAGGCTTTTGAGGCAGCTGCTACCGCCAAAATGGGTTTACAGGCAGACCCTGCTGTCAAGTAGATTCTCTTCAGGTCTGAATCGATCCGTCTTTCCAAAGGATCTTTAAAAGAAACTGTGTCTTCCAAGGGAAGGGTTACATACTTCACCAAACGCATCAAAGCTGCGTCCACGGAAGGAGCAGTTTCAAGATGTGTCACGTCTTCCTGTTTAAAGGGATATAATTTTGTAATCTTCGACTGCATAGAGCCTTTCTTATCAGGTTTACTCCATTCATTAGAAATAATGGCGCCTATCTCCGTAATAAACGGGAAGTAATGTCGCTCATTGTTGAGCTGCTTAAAGAGTTTTCTCTGTTTAAGGGGGGAAGTAGCTGGATCTTCCAAATTCAAGACTTCCTTAACAGCTTTCACTAAGGCAGGGATTAAGGCATAATCAAAGCCTATTACTGTATCATCCAATTCTGAACCACTTTCTGAAGGAGAGGCAGCCGAATGGCTGGCCTGAATGGCTGCGAAGGCTTCATGTAAATGTCCCTGATCCAATAAGGGAATCATTGGGTCTATAGGAAAGTCCTGCTGTACTCTAGTATCTCTCTCCTGCAGGGATTTGTCCACGACCCTTTTAACAAGAGCTTCCAGGTGTTTATCTGCACCTTCCCTTTCATTGGCTACTTTAGAGAAACAATGATCACAAAGGGATTTGTTAATAGCTAACGAAGCCTTGCACCCCCAGCAAGAGTTTTCTGATCTTTCATCATGGGGGGAGAGATGAGGAGTAATTCTGCTAGAATGACCAGATTTGGATGAACTATGGTGTCTGGAAGATGAGTGCCGGTGGTGTGATTTAGAAGACCCGCTGCGACCGTGGGACTCATTATGCTGTTGGTCAGACCTAGAAGGGCTGAGATAAAGAGAAAGAAGAAACAAAAATAGTCACACTATGCCCTATACTCCACTCTCTTCCCCCCAGCAGGTGCAGAAAAACATAGTTTTCCCCCTAGCCATACCTGTTGAGGGAGGGCTGGCCACTGAAAGGCAGAGAAATGTCCATGTAGCCTTGAATAGACACTGTAACAGGAGAGTAAAACGTCAAGCAGAGAACATGAGCAACCTTAGCCTAGACTGAACCAGAACACTTACCCAGATATGATAAGGACAGTACACCGGGAACCGCCGTACGAACGCACGCCCCCAGTGTACACATGTCTCTCTCTAGTTTTAAGGGCTGGAGCGTATGACGCCATGACCGCGTCAGCCGCAACCAGTGCGCGTGCGCGAGTTGAGCCTCGCGCATGCGCTAGCCAGGCCTCGCTCGCGTGTGAGCCAAGCCTCGCTTTCAGTCCAGGCTGTCTGTGCAAGGAACGCAGACAGAACCCGGAAGTCAGAGGGAGCGGCGGCTGGAATGCAGAAGGGACCAGCTGCTCACAGGGCAAGTAAAGACTAACAAACAGGAAAAACAATCTACAAACATACACACTGCTGCCATGAAAAACGATACTGCTCACCATCACCGCCATGATCAATTCGGCCAGGAACACACACCGGTCTTTAGCAGATAAGGGCTACCTGCACCGCTAGGTATAACAGTCTTTGCGCAATAGTCTCCATAATCCAATCTTCAGCGCTACTCTACCATGCATTCCATACCCTGCTTAACAGACAAGGCTTATTGGAGAATTTAACCAACAATATTGGCCGAACTTGATCAAAGGGATGAGTTGTTTTTTTTTTTTTTTTTTTTTTGGTAGGAGAACCAAACACATGGTCCTACGGAGGAGGACAAAAAAGGAACGAGGCTGAGAGCCCACAGCTAAAGATTTATAGGGGAGGGGTCCTATTGGGTAGTTATGGAGGCAGGGCTAACCCACACGTATGCTGCCATGGAGCCAGTCAGGAAAGCTCTGTTTGTGTGAAAAAAAATCATATAGGTAGTGTTGTATGACTGAGTAATTGTCATTCAAATTGTGAGAGCACCGAAAGCTGAAAATGTATCTGGTTACGAAGGGGGTTTAAGTGCCCAGTGGTCAAGTGCTTAAAATGTAAGTGCGCATTTGCTATTTATATGCTGGAACTTTTGCTGCAATAAACTTGCCGCGCTTTGCTTCTCCCAAACTTCTTTGGTATATTAAATGAAGGAGATATATCCTGAGCTGAGATCCATCTTCTTCCTCTGTATCAGTGACACCCAGGGAATCTGATTATTACAAGGCTTGTTCAATTTAGATATCTGGTGAGTTTGCATTTCTCACACGAGTGATGGTGGAGCACAGTTAGAACTAATATTTGCCACTGCACATATCTTCTTCTACCACAGTGATTGGATTTTTCATGAGGACATAATCCTTTTTTCCACTTTTTACTGTGGAATATTATTTTTGGACTGAATGAATATACTGTATATTGATTTTTACTGATCTATGTGATTTGAATTCACGCCAGACTTTTATTTCCATAACTATATTGTAAATTAAACAGTGTGTGTTTAGTATGACTTTAAATTCTCTGTAAAATAGAATTATTTCCAGATGTTTCTTTGACCATCTCTACAGACCAGATCAACAGCCAGAGAACCCTGTGCATAAGATCCAGAAGCCAATTCTGGCACAAGTCTACAGGGCGGAGCTCCAACTTTTGCAGAACTGAGGGATCTCTCAGGGTTGATCGCTATGCACTTGGTCCACATTGTTGTTTGTATGGCTAGGCTCAAGAGAGCCTAGCTTTTTATGGAGGACCTCTAACCTCTTGTCCACTGAATCTTTGAGGCCTCTGATGTCCACAACCAGAACCTTCAGGTATTTGTTCGTGTAATAAATAGCCAAATCCAGAACTGGAACTTTCCAGTTTGTGTGGTAAGCGGTCAACAAATTACTGCTAATAAAACCTTGAGGGGAGTACACACTTACTTTTCTAGTGGGTGAACCAGAAAGGACCTAGTAGGTCTTTTTTGGATTTGGGAAGAGATCGTGGGGATGGCTCGTGGGGATGGCTCTCAGTTCAAACAGGAGTGTACCTTGTCCACCAGAACCTTAAAAGTTTCTTCCATTTTGGGAAAGATTGAGGGCAGCCACCTATCTTCCCAGGAGGAGTTCTCACGCTTTAAGGATTCACCCTCCACTTTTTCCATATTCATCCCACTCTTTACCTTCATCAGGAAGAAACAGTCCCAACATGGTTAAGTCAGAAGACTCAACAGGGAATATCAACTGGAAGACAATATCTACCATAGAGGCTGAAAATTCCTCTCTAGTTAAAAAGAAGGA
The DNA here is from genome assembly GCF_905171775.1 of Rana temporaria. Classification (NCBI taxonomy): domain Eukaryota; kingdom Metazoa; phylum Chordata; class Amphibia; order Anura; family Ranidae; genus Rana; species Rana temporaria. The sequence continues at coordinate 94,309,369 of NC_053500.1, read as the reverse complement.
ATGTGGGTACCTAGTGGTGTCGGCAGGGGGGCTGGTCCCCCAAAAAGCCCTGGGTCTTGGGCATTCATAATTGCATTGTTAACCCTGAGCAGCCGTATACAAAGAGAAAGAGTCAGACTGTCACATGACTCAGCACTGCCAGCTTGTCCAATGCCTGCTATTTTGACAGAATGCTTGAACCATGTGACGTCCATCATAAGCACCACCGGGTCCAAGAGGTGGGAATAACACTGTGGCCATGCCGAGCTCGGAGATCCCCGCTCGCTCTGTGCAAATGAGCGTGCAGTGGAGCGGCTCTCCTATCCTGGATCTCTGGCTGCCTAGTGCGTGTAGCCTGCTGTCTGAGTGGTCATGAATCAGATGGGCTACACAACAGGTAAAGCTAAGCTGCAGGAGTGTCAAGAGGTCAACTGTTAGAGGGGGGGGGTCAGTGTAAGGGTCTGGTAGGTCAGTTTAGTGGTCAGTATGGATGGGCACTGGTGAGCAAGGCAGCAAGTGAGCCTTAACATTCCCCTGCCAAGCAGTCAAACCCTGACCCCCACAGCTGGGCTTGGACTTTGGGCTGAAGCCCCTGGTTCTTTTCCTACCTAGAACTGCCCCTGGAGGTACCCGAGGAAATAGGGGGCGACTCAGAGGTTGAAGACTGAGGTCCAAAGTACCAGAAGCAAAGTTTATAAAGAATCCTAAAATATCCTAATCATAGCCCTGTTCACAGCGTGTAATTACAATGATGGCGCATGCAGAAAACTAATGGATAAAACGTCCAAGGTACAAGTCCTGTAAGCTATTAAAGCTTTAGTGTGAGTGACAGTCCATTAATCCAGGCGGCCTTGCGGTGGGAGCTGAAGCAATGCTCCAAAGACATGAAAAGGAAAACAACAAAGCAGGCGCCACTTAGTAAACTGTTAGACTTTAATGAAAAAATGACATAAAAGCACTCACATGGAGGTGTTGAAGGACAGGCATAAAGATGAAGTCCTGTGAATCGTCTGACCCAGCTGAAGTGTGTGTCTGTCCCTTATATCGCTTCACAGCGCTTGTGCTGTGTAGGAGAAAGACGCTGCTGATCAACAATAAGGTGTGCTGATGGCGGTGCACGGATGTGCAGGCAGAGAAGCTGGAACGCACGCTGGGGCGCTACGGCATGGGGGGAGGAATGACGTCATCACGGTGGACCTCAGTACTACGACGCGTATCAGTGCAAAGGCCGTGGTTGGATGTCAAAAACACACAGCGCGCACCTTTTTCAAGCTGGCTGTAGGGGCCAACTACAGCCTGTTTATATATGCCTGTAAGCAATTGCCATCTAGTGGCGAAATAGTATAATGTCCTCAACATTGAGGAATTATTACTATGGATGGCACGTGTTTTAAAATAAACAGGTCAAAGAAATATGTGCACATTACTAAAGGGCAGAACATTTCCATAGTATACATATATAAAAATAAATAAATATTAAAAGGTATAAAATATGTTTTACATTAAAACCAGTTAGGGTTAATAATCATAAATGCAGAAAAATTCCCTTTATGAATTATATGGTTTAAAAGATAATTAATTGTATATTTAGAAAAATGTAAGTGATCACAGTTTCCTACTGGTGTGGATGTACTTTCGTAATTAAGAAATATTGTAAGGATATCATGGGAATGAATTCTTGAGCAGGTGGTTTTTTTAGTCTACTTGGAGCTATTTTATTTATTAGATTGGTCGCACGTCGGTAGGTGGTGATAGGTGCATCAGATAAAAAAGTTTTTAAATGTGGATCTTCCAAAAGAATGGGCCAATGTTTATTGATAATTGTTTCTATTTCTTTAAAACCCGTGTGGAATTTTGTTATAAAACGAGTAGGTTGATTCAATGCCTTGTTTTGGGGGTTTGAAGATCTCTCAGAATCAAGATAATGATCACAAGCTTGATTCACGAGAGAGGCTGGATATTCTTTATCAAAACGTTTTTTCTTTAAAGTCGCACTCTGTTCGATATAGTCATTTTTTGAGTGCAATTTCGCCTGAGACGGCAAAATTGGCCCTTTGGGATATTATTGATCCATTTTTTATAATGGCAACTGTTATAATGAAGGAGGGTATTCCCTGCGGTGGGTTTGAAATGAGTTTTAGCTTCAATATTGCCATTATGGTGATACAGTTCAAGGTCTAAAAAATGTAATTTGTCATGGTCCCAAACAAAAGTAAATGATAAACCATAGGGGTTGTTATTGCAGTAATCAACTATTTTGATATCATCAACGTCACCGTCCCAGATTATGACAATATCATTGATATACCTCCCATAGTATATCAAGTGTTCAAGATAGGGATTGTTGGACCAAATGTGTCTATGCTCCCAAAGGCCCATGGCCAAATTGGCATACGATGGAGCAAAATTGGCACCCATGGCTGTACCCATGGTCTGTAGGAAAAACTGTTCATTGAAAGAAAAATAATTGTGGGTTAGGCAGAAGTGAGTACAATCCATAATGAATTTTGCCTGAGCATTACTAATGTAGGGATTATCTGCCAAAAAATGATATGTGGCGGCTAGGCCAAACTCGTGGGGGATCGAGGTATATAGCGAGGCCACATCTAGTGACATCCATATATACCCTTTTTCCCATTGATAGGATTTTAATGATTCTAAAAGGTGTGTGCCATCACGAATGTATGAGCGTAAACCTTGCACTAGGGGCTGAAGATGGCAATCTATATATTTAGATAAACCTGAAGTAATTGTATTAATGACAGCTATTAGGTAGACCTATAATAGCTGCCATTGATACAATTACTTTATCTAAATATATAGATCTAATAAATTTACAGAAGAAGAAAGATTTCATCGCTTATACGAAAGGGAAACCTATTGGACATATTCTCTTGATGCCCTCAAACCTGGGAGGCATGAATGAGGAATTAGAAATATCCACGATCCTGTAGATAGGGAACCTTTGATTGAACCTCTATTACCCACAAATGTTCTAATCCTTCAACTCCATGGAGATAATGTGCTGCGTTTGTTTTTTCTGATATACGGCTAACTACTTTATATTTATTCATATATGTCCAATATATCCCTATTCTCAAAACAATTTCCATTTAACATATTTTAATAATTATTGTAGAATTGTGTTGGATTTTATACATGTGTACGTATATATATATATACATATGTGTAGGATTTTTAACATTTCCCCCCAATACATGTACATGTGTGTGTATATATATATATATATATATTTCTTAATTACGAAAGTACATTCACACCAGTAGGAAACTGTGATCACTTAAATTTTTCTAAATATACAATTAATGATTTTTTAAACCATATAATTCATAAAGGGAGTTTTTCTGCATTTATGATTATTAACCCTAACTGGTTTTAATGTAAAACATATTTTATAGGTGGGAATAGAGGGCGCTCAATACTAAACACAAAACTTAATTGGTGCTAAAGTGTCAAAATCCAAAATCAGCAACCTGATACGTGATTAGATAATAATTGAATCAACGTATGTGAACAATAAACTAAATTAAAAGATGGTCTAAAAAATAATTAATATATAAAGTCCCAAAATATTGCAGACAGCGCTGCGCATTAATGAAAATGTGATTCAAAGTGATCAAATATAAAGAGTCTTTTAAAAGTCCCAAACGTAAAAAGAAGAAAATTGTCCAGAACTCTTCAATTAAAGTGATCTTCTTAAAAGGGAAGAAAAGGAAGGGTGCCACCACCACATTTATATCTTCAATTCCACCCAAGGTGTAAATATATAGATTGCTCTTACCAGAGCTTGTTGACCACTTTAGTGAAAAAGATGGTCACACAAGCTTATGCAGGATTGTGCCTGCGCACATGAGGATAAGGGAAAACCGATAGTAGATCCAGGAGCTCCAAATAGGATATATGTATAAAAGGAAAACCAGAGGAGATGCCAATAGCGTGATAACGTTTAATTAAAAATACATTAAAAACATGGAAAACAGCCAAATGGCCTCTTACTTAAAAGGGTGCCCACCCGGCACTGAGGCTGCAGACTTGCTACCGCCAATATGCGGTTCGAATTAACGGTTCAAGGGGAGGAAGCTGCCGCCGTCACACCACCATGGAAACCTCGCTGTCAACACTCTAGAGCGGGGGGACGTCACGTGACCAGGACCGCCTCCGACGTACGTTTCGTTGTGAGAACGTCTTCAGGGGGGCGTGCCTGGTCACAGATGCATCTTGGTATTTGTAGTAGGTAAGGGCCGCTAATTGGTCGATTGGGAAATCTAATGCGGATTCAGCCTCGGTGCTAGGACAACACTCACAGGTTATATTCCACAAAAATAGCACAATAGCACAAGGTCTTAACTCAGTAGTCATGGGATTCAATACATACATGTGTATTTAAAAAAATATATACTTAAAAACTTTAAAAAGCAAAGGGGAAAAGGAAAAAACAATAAGTATAGGAATCCGCACCTCTCGCATCCCTCCGGACGTGCAACACCATTAACACTGGATATATCTCACGAAAGATACAATGACATAGGCTAAGGTAATCTCCCTCAAGAGAGATAGATATGGACTTAATACCAAAAAGTGAAAAATTGGTTTATAAATAGAATAAACTACACAAACCATTAAATTATTAAAATAATTAAAAAACGGCACATGAAAAGGGAAAAATAGGGGGAGCACCTCCCCTAGCCTCCTGTAGATGTGCATACCCAAAAACAAGGACTAGATTCTCCCTAAATATATTTGTAAGTTCATTAAGATAGACCAATTTGTTGACAAGGAGTCTAAATCATACATTGTGGACAGAGCCTCACATGGGGAACATAACAATAGCCACACATTCACTATAGACAAATGAAAAATAATAAAAAGGAGGTAATAATTAAACAAAAGGAAATCAACTTGGTGTAAAAAATCAGTCATCAGTTAAGAAACAATTGAGATCTAGCTCAATGTTCAAACCTGTTGGTTGCATCGTACGCAATTTATGGACCCATTTCATTTCATTTTGTGAAACGCTGCGTAACATATGTGTACCTCGCCAGTGTCTATTAATTTTATCAATACCGTAAAAGGTACAAAGGCTAGGGTCACTCCCATGATGGCTAGCAAAGTGCCTAGACACGCTATGATTAGGGAAACTCTTATTTATATTTGCCAAGTGTTCATTAATTCGAATCTTTAACTGACGGGTGGTTCTCCCCACGTACTGTAAAGGGCAGGGACACTCGAGAACATACGTGACATGGTCAGACGCACATGTGATCAGGGGTTTGATTTTGAAAGATTCCCCTGTGACATTAGATCTGAACTCAGTTTTTTTCTTCTTGTCTCCAGGTTTCCGCGTTGTCCTACATGCTTTACACCTGGTACAATGATGGAAACCCGATCCATCCAGAAAGGTGACCAATTTCTTGGGTGGATCGGGAACATTAGGAGCAATTTTATTCCTGAGGCCTGGTGCTCTCTTATAGATAAATTTTGGCACTTTAGGAATTGAAGTGATGAGATCTTTGTCCTTCATCAAAATGTGCCAATGGCGTTTGAACACTGCCTCTACTTGACGATACTGCCTGTGAAACCCAGATATAAAGGGTACCTCATTCTTATACTCTTTTTTGGGTTTGGGGACCAACAAAGATTGTCTATCCAGAATGGCAACTTGATCATAGGCATATTTCAGTGTATCCCCTGTATATCCTTTTTCTAGAAATCTAGTGGTTAACAGTTTAGCTTGGATCTCAAAATCTTCCTCAGTATCACAGTTTCTTTTTAACCTCATAAACTGTCCCTTAGGGACTGCCCCTATCCAGGAGGGATGATGGCAACTATGGGTGGGCACGTATCCATTCCGGTCTGTGGATTTGAAGTAAGTAAGTGTTTGGAAATTAGAATTAACCTTCCTAATAGTAAGATCCAAATAATTTACAGAGAGCATACTGGTTTCAGCTGTAAAAGTCAGTCCATACTTATTTTGATTCATTTGTGCTACAAAAGTCATAAGGCATTCTCCCGGTCCCTCCCAGAATAGGATGATGTCATCGATATAACGCTTATAGAATCTTAATGATTCATGTCGATTCAAAAAAATTGTTTCGTGCTCCCACTTATTTAAAACAACATTCGCCACACTGGGTGCATAGCGAGCGCCCATCGCTACACCACCTACTTGGTTGAAAAACTGATTGTTAGCCCAAAAATAATTGTTCTTCATAGCTAGTTCAAGTCCCCTTAACAGGTAATTGATCTGGACTTTTTTTAACTTTGAATCCCTGTTCAAAGCCCACCGAAGGGCAATCAAGGCATCAGAGTGTTTGATATTTGTGTAAAGCGATTCGATGTCCACCGTAACCATAATAGTATATGGGGTGGCTGGCAGATTTTGGAGTGCCAATATCAAATCTTTACTATCTTTTAAGTAGGACCAGGGGTTTAAAAAAACCATCGAGATACTCTCCTAGGCGGGAAAAAAGAGAACCAATCCCACTTACTATGGGTCTACCCGGTGGGTACTCTTTATTTTTGTGGATCTTAGGTAGGGTATATAAGACCGGAACTCTAGGTGTATGTAAGACAAGGTAATCTGCTTCTTTAGGATTTAAAATCCCTCTTTCTAATCCCTCATTCACCCAAAGAATAAGTAGATTTTGAAGTTTGAAGGTGGGATCACACCCAAGAGGTTGATAGGTTTTAAGATCATCTAATTATTTTTGCATTTCTTGATAGTAGTAATCTCTTTTAAGAATTACAAGGCCTCCGCCCTTATCGGCTGGTCTAACCACTATATTTTTATTGCTTTCTATTGTTTTAATTGCTTCTCTAAAATGTTTATTTGAGTTAGATGAAATTACTTCCATGTCACATATCTCATCCTGGACCAACGTTCGAAAAACCTCTATATAATGGTTGGAGCCTCATTGTGGATTGAATGCGGACTGATTCCTTAACCCACTATGTGTACATTTTTCTGGGCTCTTAGGTCTGGGATCATGTGTCTTCCCTGCAAAATGTTTTTTAATGTTCAGTTTCCTGATGTGTTTTTCTATGTCAATGAAAACTTCGAATTTATCAATATCTTTGTTTGGAGCGAACTTTAAACCTTGTTGAAGAACTTCCAATTCATGATTAGAAAATTCTACTTCAGCCAAGTTGAAAATTCCTTCTGTTAATCTAGCCTTTTTCTTTTTCTCTCTCCCTCTTCCTCGTCGTCCTCTTTTTCTGAATGGTCTTTTGGGTAAAGGGGGGGATCTGGGGGGAATACGGTAAGTATCCTTCCACCCTCTCCCATCCCCCCCCCCTGGTACTGATTGTAATAGGGGGCTGGTCTCCCTCGGAAATTGCCCCTATACCCACCTCGCGGTGGTCTAGGAGGATATTGCGGACGATAAGGTTCGTAATAATAATGGTCTGAACCCCTTTCTTCCAGAGGACCAAATCTATTGTAGACTTCCACTGGCTGGGAATGGGGATGACCATAAACATTCGGTGGAGGGAAGAGGGTTTGGAGTAAGGAGTGGATGGTTTATTTTTAATAGCTGATTTTTTTGGGGTACTAGATATTTGTACCGTTTTTTTCTTTTCCGTACTTTTGGTAGGTGGTAGTGGACGTTCACCATCCAAGCTGGTATCAGGGGACTCGCCCAACCTAATAGTCTCCTGCCACTTGTAAACCTTATTTTCTTCAAAATCTTTAATATCCCTCTGGTATTTCTTTAATTTTTTATTTTTGATTTCACCATCATATTTATATAAATGTGTTTGTAATAATTTGGATTTTTCCATATATTCACTACTGGCATTCAATGGCTCCATTTTTTTCTTGAGGTCTGCGATTTTTGATTCCAGAAGCGTATTTTTAGCTTTGCGTCTTCTGACCAAAAGCTGCATAAGCTTCTGTTCGCAAGCATTGAAAAATTGGTACCATTCTTCAATTGACTGTAAACTATCAATCCCATCATTGGGACCGACATCCCATCTAAGGCGCCTGGGGGTGAGGTTTTTGGTTATGTATAATTCAAACGAAGCAATATCCCACCACACTCTAATCTGTTTTTCCATATCAGATTGTAATTCTCTGAAACCTTTTTCTAGGTCCATATTAGGACTCGGTGTTTCTTGAAAAATGTCTTCTAAATTAATATGACGTTCCCTCATGAAATTGAAAACGTCCATGGCTGCGTGAAAATATGATTCAAAATATCAAAAAAAGAAACTTTAAACCTAACAGTGTAAATAGCAAAAAATTCCGCGTCTAGTTACCTAAATAATAAATCTAAAAAAATAATTTAAAAAGCTGCTCCTCATAGACAATGCTGGATTGTGAACGTTATAGGTGGGAATAGAGGGCGCTCAATACTAAACACAAAACTTAATTGGTGCTAAAGTGTCAAAATCCAAAATCAGCAACCTGATCCGTGATTAGATAATAATTGAATCAACGTATGTGAACAATAAGCTTAATTAAAAGATGGTCTAAAAAATTATTAATATATAAAGTCCCAAAATATTGCAGACAGCGCTGCGCATTAATGAAAATGTGATTCAAAGTGATCAAATATAAAGAGTCTTTTAAAAGTCCCAAACGTAAAAAGAAGAAAATTGTCCAGAACTCTTCAATTAAAGTGATCTTCTTAAAAGGGAAGAAAAGGAAGGGTGCCACCACCACATTTATATCTTCAATTCCACCCAAGGTGTAAATATATAGATTGCTCTTACCAGAGCTTGTTGACCACTTTAGTGAAAAAGATGGTCACACAAGCTTATGCAGGATTGTGCCTGTGCACATGAGGATAAGGGAAAACCGATAGTAGATCCAGGAGCTCCAAATGGGATATATGTATAAAAGGAAAACCAGAGGAGATGCCAATAGCGTGATAACGTTTAATTAAAAATACATTAAAAACATGGAAAACAGCCAAATGGCCTCTTACTTAAAAGGGTGCCCACCCGGCACTGAGGCTGCAGACTTGCTACCGCCAATATGTGGTTCGAATTAACGGTTCAAGGGGAGGAAGCTGCTGCCATCACACCACCATGGAAACCTCGCTGTCAACACTCTAGAGCGGGGGGACGTCACGTGACCAGGACCGCCTCCGACGTACGTTTCGTTGTGAGAACGTCTTCAGGGGGGCGTGCCTGGTCACAGATGCATCTTGGTATTTGTAGTAGGTAAGGGCCGCTAATTGGTCGATTGGGAAATCTAATGCGGATTCAGCCTCGGTGCTAGGACAACACTCACAGGTTATATTCCACAAAAATAGCACAATAGCACAAGGTCTTAACTCAGTAGTCATGGGATTCAATACATACATGTGTATTTAAAAAAATATATACTTAAAAACTTTAAAAAGCAAAGGGGAAAAGGAAAAAACAATAAGTATAGGAATCCGCACCTCTCGCATCCCTCCGGACGTGCAACACCATTAACACTGGATATATCTCACGAAAGATACAATGACATAGGCTAAGGTAATCTCCCTCAAGAGAGATAGATATGGACTTAATACCAAAAAGTGAAAAATTGGTTTATAAATAGAATAAACTACACAAACCATTAAATTATTAAAATAATTAAAAAACGGCACATGAAAAGGGAAAAATAGGGGGAGCACCTCCCCTAGCCTCCTGTAGACGTGCATACCCAAAAACAAGGACTAGATTCTCCCTAAATATATTTGTAAGTTCATTAAGATAGACCAATTTGTTGACAAGGAGTCTAAATCATACATTGTGGACAGAGCCTCACATGGGGAACATAACAATAGCCACACATTCACTATAGACAAATGAAAAATAATAAAAAGGAGGTAATAATTAAAAAAAGGAAATCAACTTGGTGTAAAAAATCAGTCATCAGTTAAGAAACAATTGAGATCTAGCTCAATGTTCAAACCTGTTGGTTGCATCGTACGCAATTTATGGACCCATTTCATTTCATTTTGTGAAACGCTGCGTAACATATGTGTACCTCGCCAGTGTCTATTAATTTTATCAATACCGTAAAAGGTACAAAGGCTAGGGTCACTCCCATGATGGCTAGCAAAGTGCCTAGACACGCTATGATTAGGGAAACTCTTATTTATATTTGCCAAGTGTTCATTAATTCGAATCTTTAACTGACGGGTGGTTCTCCCCACGTACTGTAAAGGGCAGGGACACTCGAGAACATACGTGACATGGTCAGACGCACATGTGATCAGGGGTTTGATTTTGAAAGATTCCCCTGTGACATTAGATCTGAACTCAGTTTTTTTCTTCTTGTCTCCAGGTTTCCGCGTTGTCCTACATGCTTTACACCTGGTACAATGATGGACAGTTTATGAGGTTAAAAAGAAACTGTGATACTGAGGAAGATTTTGAGATCCAAGCTAAACTGTTAACCACTAGATTTCTAGAAAAAGGATATACAGGGGATACACTGAAATATGCCTATGATCAAGTTGCCATTCTGGATAGACAATCTTTGTTGGTCCCCAAACCCAAAAAAGAGTATAAGAATGAGGTACCCTTTATATCTGGGTTTCACAGGCAGTATCGTCAAGTAGAGGCAGTGTTCAAACGCCATTGGCACATTTTGATGAAGGACAAAGATCTCATCACTTCAATTCCTAAAGTGCCAAAATTTATCTATAAGAGAGCACCAGGCCTCAGGAATAAAATTGCTCCTAATGTTCCCGATCCACCCAAGAAATTGGTCACCTTTCTGGATGGATCGGGTTTCCATCATTGTACCAGGTGTAAAGCATGTAGGACAACGCGGAAACCTGGAGACAAGAAGAAAAAAACTGAGTTCAGATCTAATGTCACAGGGTAATCTTTCAAAATCAAACCCCTGATCACATGTGCGTCTGACCATGTCACGTATGTTCTCGAGTGTCCCTGCCCTTTACAGTACGTGGGGAGAACCACCCGTCAGTTAAAGATTCGAATTAATGAACACTTGGCAAATATAAATAAGAGTTTCCCTAATCATAGCGTGTCTAGGCACTTTGCTAGCCATCATGGGAGTGACCCTAGCCTTTGTACCTTTTACGGTATTGATAAAATTAATAGACACTGGCGAGGTACACATATGTTACGCAGCGTTTCACAAAATGAAATGAAATGGGTCCATAAATTGCGTACGATGCAACCAACAGGTTTGAACATTGAGCTAGATCTCAATTGTTTCTTAACTGATGACTGATTTTTTACACCAAGTTGATTTCCTTTTTTTAATTATTACCTCCTTTTTATTATTTTTCATTTGTCTATAGTGAATGTGTGGCTATTGTTATGTTCCCCATGTGAGGCTCTGTCCACAATGTATGATTTAGACTCCTTGTCAACAAATTGGTCTATCTTAATGAACTTACAAATATATTTAGGGAGAATCTAGTCCTTGTTTTTGGGTATGCACGTCTACAGGAGGCTAGGGGAGGTGCTCCCCCTATTTTTCCCTTTTCATGTGCCGTTTTTTAATTATTTTAATAATTTAATGGTTTGTGTAGTTTATTCTATTTATAAACCAAGTCCATATCTATCTCTCTTGAGGGAGATTACCTTAGCCTATGTCATTGTATCTTTCGTGAGATATATCCAGTGTTAATGGTGTTGCACGTCCAGAGGGATGCGAGAGGTGCGGATTCCTATACTTATTGTTTTTTCCTTTTCCCCTTTGCTTTTTAAAGTTTTTAAGTATATATTTTTTTAAATACACATGTATGTATTGAATCCCATGACTACTGAGTTAAGACCTTGTGCTATTGTGCTATTTTTGTGGAATATAACCTGTGAGTGTTGTCCTAGCACCGAGGCTGAATCCGCATTAGATTTCCCAATCGACCAATTAGCGGCCCTTACCTACTACAAATACCAAGATGCATCTGTGACCAGGCACGCCCCCCTGAAGACGTTCTCACAACGAAACATACGTCGGAGGCGGTCCTGGTCACGTGACGTCCCCCCGCTCTAGAGTGTTGACAGCGAGGTTTCCATGGTGGTGTGACGGCGGCAGCTTCCTCCCCTTGAACCGTTAATTCGAACCGCATATTGGCGGTAGCAAGTCTGCAGCCTCAGTGCCGGGTGGGCACCCTTTTAAGTAAGAGGCCATTTGGCTGTTTTCCATGTTTTTAATGTATTTTTAATTAAACGTCATCACGCTATTGGCATCTCCTCTGGTTTTCCTTTTATACATATATCCCATTTGGAGCTCCTGGATCTACTATCGGTTTTCCCTTATCCTCATGTGCGCAGGCACAATCCTGCATAAGCTTGTGTGACCATCTTTTTCACTAAAGTGGTCAACAAGCTCTGGTAAGAGCAATCTATATATTTACACCTTGGGTGGAATTGAAGATATAAATGTGGTGGTGGCACCCTTCCTTTTCTTCCCTTTTAAGAAGATCACTTTAATTGAAGAGTTCTGGACAATTTTCTTCTTTTTACGTTTGGGACTTTTAAAAGACTCTTTATATTTGATCACTTTGAATCACATTTTCATTAATGCGCAGCGCTGTCTGCAATATTTTGGGACTTTATATATTAATAATTTTTTAGACCATCTTTTAATTAAGCTTATTGTTCACATACGTTGATTCAATTATTATCTAATCACGGATCAGGTTGCTGATTTTGGATTTTGACACTTTAGCACCAATTAAGTTTTGTGTTTAGTATTGAGCGCCCTCTATTCCCACCTATAACGTTCACAATCCAGCATTGTCTATGAGGAGCAGCTTTTTAAATTATTTTTTTAGATTTATTATTTAGGTAACTAGACGCGGAATTTTTTGCTATTTACACTGTTAGGTTTAAAGTTTCTTTTTTTGATATTTTGAATCATATTTTCACGCAGCCATGGACGTTTTCAATTTCATGAGGGAACGTCATATTAATTTAGAAGACATTTTTCAAGAAACACCGAGTCCTAATATGGACCTAGAAAAAGGTTTCAGAGAATTACAATCTGATATGGAAAAACAGATTAGAGTGTGGTGGGATATTGCTTCGTTTGAATTATACATAACCAAAAACCTCACCCCCAGGCGCCTTAGATGGGATGTCGGTCCCAATGATGGGATTGATAGTTTACAGTCAATTGAAGAATGGTACCAATTTTTCAATGCTTGCGAACAGAAGCTTATGCAGCTTCTGGTCAGAAGACGCAAAGCTAAAAATACGCTTCTGGAATCAAAAATCGCAGACCTCAAGAAAAAAATGTAGCCATTGAATGCCAGTAGTGAATATATGGAAAAATCCAAATTATTACAAACACATTTATATAAATATGATGGTGAAATCAAAAATAAAAAATTAAAGAAATACCAGAGGGATATTAAAGATTTTGAAGAAAATAAGGTTTACAAGTGGCAGGAGACTATTAGGTTGGGCGAGTCCCCTGATACCAGCTTGGATGGTGAACGTCCACTACCACCTACCAAAAGTACGGAAAAGAAAAAAACGGTACAAATATCTAGTACCCCAAAAAAATCAGCTATTAAAAATAAACCATCCACTCCTTACTCCAAACCCTCTTCCCTCCACCGAATGTTTATGGTCATCCCCATTCCCAGCCAGTGGAAGTCTACAATAGATTTGGTCCTCTGGAAGAAAGGGGTTCAGACCATTATTATTACGAACCTTATCGTCCGCAATATCCTCCTAGACCACCGCGAGGTGGGTATAGGGGCAATTTCCGAGGGAGACCAGCCCCCTATTACAATCAGTACCAGGGGGGGGGATGGGAGAGGGTGGAAGGATACTTACCGTATTCCCCCCAGATCCCCCCTTTACCCAAAAGACCATTCAGAAAAAGAGGACGACGAGGAAGAGGGAGAGAGAAAAAGAAAAAGGCTAGATTAACAGAAGGAATTTTCAACTTGGCTGAAGTAGAATTTTCTAATCATGAATTGGAAGTTCTTCAACAAGGTTTAAAGTTCGCTCCAAACAAAGATATTGATAAATTCGAAGTTTTCATTGACATAGAAAAACACATCAGGAAACTGAACATTAAAAAACATTTTGCAGGGAAGACACATGATCCCAGACCTAAGAGCCCAGAAAAATGTACACATAGTGGGTTAAGGAATCAGTCCGCATTCAATCCACAATGAGGCTCCAACCATTATATAGAGGTTTTTCGAACGTTGGTCCAGGATGAGATATGTGACATGGAAGTAATTTCATCTAACTCAAATAAACATTTTAGAGAAGCAATTAAAACAATAGAAAGCAATAAAAATATAGTGGTTAGACCAGCCGATAAGGGCGGAGGCCTTGTAATTCTTAAAAGAGATTACTACTATCAAGAAATGCAAAAATAATTAGATGATCTTAAAACCTATCAACCTCTTGGGTGTGATCCCACCTTCAAACTTCAAAATCTACTTATTCTTTGGGTGAATGAGGGATTAGAAAGAGGGATTTTAAATCCTAAAGAAGCAGATTACCTTGTCTTACATACACCTAGAGTTCCGGTCTTATATACCCTACCTAAGATCCACAAAAATAAAGAGTACCCACCGGGTAGACCCATAGTAAGTGGGATTGGTTCTCTTTTTTCCCGCCTAGGAGAGTATCTCGATGGTTTTTTTAAACCCCTGGTCCTACTTAAAAGATAGTAAAGATTTGATATTGGCACTCCAAAATCTGCCAGCCACCCCATATACTATTATGGTTACGGTGGACATCGAATCGCTTTACACAAATATCAAACACTCTGATGCCTTGATTGCCCTTCGGTGGGCTTTGAACAGGGATTCAAAGTTAAAAAAAGTCCAGATCAATTACCTGTTAAGGGGACTTGAACTAGCTATGAAGAACAATTATTTTTGGGCTAACAATCAGTTTTTCAACCAAGTAGGTGGTGTAGCGATGGGCGCTCGCTATGCACCCAGTGTGGCGAATGTTGTTTTAAATAAGTGGGAGCACGAAACAATTTTTTTGAATCGACATGAATCATTAAGATTCTATAAGCGTTATATCGATGACATCATCCTATTCTGGGAGGGACCGGGAGAATGCCTTATGACTTTTGTAGCACAAATGAATCAAAATAAGTATGGACTGACTTTTACAGCTGAAACCAGTATGCTCTCTGTAAATTATTTGGATCTTACTATTAGGAAGGTTAATTCTAATTTCCAAACACTTACTTACTTCAAATCCACAGACCGGAATGGATACGTGCCCACCCATAGTTGCCATCATCCCTCCTGGATAGGGGCAGTCCCTAAGGGACAGTTTATGAGGTTAAAAAGAAACTGTGATACTGAGGAAGATTTTGAGATCCAAGCTAAACTGTTAACCACTAGATTTCTAGAAAAAGGATATACAGGGGATACACTGAAATATGCCTATGATCAAGTTGCCATTCTGGATAGACAATCTTTGTTGGTCCCCAAACCCAAAAAAGAGTATAAGAATGAGGTACCCTTTATATCTGGGTTTCACAGGCAGTATCGTCAAGTAGAGGCAGTGTTCAAACGCCATTGGCACATTTTGATGAAGGACAAAGATCTCATCACTTCAATTCCTAAAGTGCCAAAATTTATCTATAAGAGAGCACCAGGCCTCAGGAATAAAATTGCTCCTAATGTTCCCGATCCACCCAAGAAATTGGTCACCTTTCTGGATGGATCGGGTTTCCATCATTGTACCAGGTGTAAAGCATGTAGGACAACGCGGAAACCTGGAGACAAGAAGAAAAAAACTGAGTTCAGATCTAATGTCACAGGGTAATCTTTCAAAATCAAACCCCTGATCACATGTGCGTCTGACCATGTCACGTATGTTCTCGAGTGTCCCTGCCCTTTACAGTACGTGGGGAGAACCACCCGTCAGTTAAAGATTCGAATTAATGAACACTTGGCAAATATAAATAAGAGTTTCCCTAATCATAGCGTGTCTAGGCACTTTGCTAGCCATCATGGGAGTGACCCTAGCCTTTGTACCTTTTACGGTATTGATAAAATTAATAGACACTGGCGAGGTACACATATGTTACGCAGCGTTTCACAAAATGAAATGAAATGGGTCCATAAATTGCGTACGATGCAACCAACAGGTTTGAACATTGAGCTAGATCTCAATTGTTTCTTAACTGATGACTGATTTTTTACACCAAGTTGATTTCCTTTTTTTAATTATTACCTCCTTTTTATTATTTTTCATTTGTCTATAGTGAATGTGTGGCTATTGTTATGTTCCCCATGTGAGGCTCTGTCCACAATGTATGATTTAGACTCCTTGTCAACAAATTGGTCTATCTTAATGAACTTACAAATATATTTAGGGAGAATCTAGTCCTTGTTTTTGGGTATGCACGTCTACAGGAGGCTAGGGGAGGTGCTCCCCCTATTTTTCCCTTTTCATGTGCCGTTTTTTAATTATTTTAATAATTTAATGGTTTGTGTAGTTTATTCTATTTATAAACCAAGTCCATATCTATCTCTCTTGAGGGAGATTACCTTAGCCTATGTCATTGTATCTTTCGTGAGATATATCCAGTGTTAATGGTGTTGCACGTCCAGAGGGATGCGAGAGGTGCGGATTCCTATACTTATTGTTTTTTCCTTTTCCCCTTTGCTTTTTAAAGTTTTTAAGTATATATTTTTTTAAATACACATGTATGTATTGAATCCCATGACTACTGAGTTAAGACCTTGTGCTATTGTGCTATTTTTGTGGAATATAACCTGTGAGTGTTGTCCTAGCACCGAGGCTGAATCCGCATTAGATTTCCCAATCGACCAATTAGCGGCCCTTACCTACTACAAATACCAAGATGCATCTGTGACCAGGCACGCCCCCCTGAAGACGTTCTCACAACGAAACATACGTCGGAGGCGGTCCTGGTCACGTGACGTCCCCCCGCTCTAGAGTGTTGACAGCGAGGTTTCCATGGTGGTGTGACGGCGGCAGCTTCCTCCCCTTGAACCGTTAATTCGAACCGCATATTGGCGGTAGCAAGTCTGCAGCCTCAGTGCCGGGTGGGCACCCTTTTAAGTAAGAGGCCATTTGGCTGTTTTCCATGTTTTTAATGTATTTTTAATTAAACGTCATCACGCTATTGGCATCTCCTCTGGTTTTCCTTTTATACATATATCCCATTTGGAGCTCCTGGATCTACTATCGGTTTTCCCTTATCCTCATGTGCGCAGGCACAATCCTGCATAAGCTTGTGTGACCATCTTTTTCACTAAAGTGGTCAACAAGCTCTGGTAAGAGCAATCTATATATTTACACCTTGGGTGGAATTGAAGATATAAATGTGGTGGTGGCACCCTTCCTTTTCTTCCCTTTTAAGAAGATCACTTTAATTGAAGAGTTCTGGACAATTTTCTTCTTTTTACGTTTGGGACTTTTAAAAGACTCTTTATATTTGATCACTTTGAATCACATTTTCATTAATGCGCAGCGCTGTCTGCAATATTTTGGGACTTTATATATTAATTATTTTTTAGACCATCTTTTAATTCAGTTTATTGTTCACATACGTTGATTCAATTATTATCTAATCACGGATCAGGTTGCTGATTTTGGATTTTGACACTTTAGCACCAATTAAGTTTTGTGTTTAGTATTGAGCGCCCTCTATTCCCACCTATAACGTTCACAATCCAGCATTGTCTATGAGGAGCAGCTTTTTTAATTATTTTTTTAGATTTATTATTTAGGTAACTAGGCGCGGAATTTTTTGCTATTTAAAACATATTTTATACCTTTAATATTTATTTGTATATATGTATACTATGGAAATGTTCTGCCCTTTAGTAATGTGCACATATTTCATTGACCTTTTTATTTTAAAACACGTGCCATCCATAGTAATAATTCCTCAATGTTGGAGGACATTATACTATTTTGCCACTAGATGGCAATCGCTTACAGGCATATGTAAACAGGCTGTAGTTGGCCCCTACAGCCAGCTTGAAAAAGGTGCGCGCTGTGTGTTTTTGACATCCAACCACGGCCTTTGCACTGAAACGCGTCGTAGTACTGAGGTCCACCGTGATGATGTCATTCCTCCCCCCCATGCCGTAGTGTCCCAGCGTGCGTTCCAGCTTCTCTGCCTGCACATCCATGCACCGCCATCAGCACACCTTATTGTTGATCAGCAGCGTCTTTCTCCTACACAGCACAAGCGCTGTGAAGCAATATGAGGGACAGACACACACTTTGGCTGGGTCAGACAATTCACAGGACTTCATCTTTATGCCTGTCTTTCAACACCTCCATGTGAGTGCTTTTATGTAATCTTTTCATTAAAGTCTAACAGTTTACTAAGTGGCGCCTGCTTTGTTGTTTTCTGTTCACAGCCTGTAATGGCCTGACCCCTTATCATATTTCCCTTAAGCCTCATGTCTGCCCTTAGCTTGAGAGGATCACAACTTGTTGCAGCAGAGCAGAAGGGGTGAAGTGGTCATGTGTCTCATGACTGACAGCTATGAATTAACCCGGTAAAGGCTGATGCAGAGCCCTGAACCTTGTACTAATGTACCATAGTTGAGTGATGCAGTGCCTAGTGTCAGAAGAAATGTTAGAGGCTGGCCAAGTATCTTCCATCTTGGAGGATCCGGGTACAGTTACTTGAGGAGTCATGAACGCTGCAATAATTAGCCACAGTGGTTGTAGAAACAGCTAGGCGTAAAGGACTTCTCCACATGGAGAACAGTGCATAGTCTTCCCAATCTTTCAGGCAAAAATGGGAATTATAAGCCAGAAATCTGTTCAGTAGAAAGAGGTCATCCATTACTCAAGGACACTATAAAAAAAAAAAACTGGGGATTTGCTGAGTGGGAAGGCTTATATGGGCCATTGTGAAAGCTTTAATTACCAGTGTCCCCACCTGAAAAGTGTCAGCATACAGCTCATGGTCTTGCCTAATGAAAGCTTGTGTACAATTAAGAAATAAGATGGTCGTTAATTTGATACTATCTGCCTACAAATAGGTCATACAAGACAAAGACTGCCTTACTGATGCAGTATCTTTTTGCATTGCTTCCATACAGATAATATAAGCTGCCAGAGAGTGGCATTCTGCTTTAAGTACAAATCCAGTACAGTCAGCAATCCAGAGTTTAGTGCAGTTAGTGGCATTATAATATATACAGTCAGTGACACACACACACGGTTGTTTGCCTTTATTAATCACAGAAGAGACAACCACAACCCCAAATTCCACCCATGAACGGAACACACAAAACCTTTTCAGAACAGAGGGACCCTGTTGTGCTATATTCTGTGGAGGCCCGACTTGTTTTCATAGGAGGGTACTGGCAATACATACATTCAGCAGACCAGCAGCACCACCTTGGACTGCATATTGTACAAAAGTGCTCAATCATTACAGGATCTCCAGTTGTCCACACAACTGCAGAAATACCATGCTGCAGAAATACTCAATAACATATAACAAGGATTTTTCAATTTTAGAACCATCTTTTGTTCTGCATTTCTTTAATTCCAAAGTACAAATGCAGTAATGTGAATAAGTACAAAACGGACAAAACATTGGATATGAACAAAGCATTAGATATTCATTTAAACAATGCCTACAAATAAAGCATATACAATATACCTGACTAAAAACAAGGACAATTTGCCTTTTCAATTATTTACCAACAATATCAATAAATGCAGTGGTGCGCTCTGGAAAAAGTAAGTACACCCTTGGCAGCAGAGGCTAGTATTGCCCCTTTAAGAAAAAATGGCTGATTGTATGCATTTTGCATAACTGCCTGCTAGTCTTGGGCATCGACTTGTTGAAATGTTTGACCAATCCTCTCTGCAAAATTCCTTTAGATCAAATTTTTTTTTTATTTCTTAAGACTTATATCTGCTAAATTCTCTTTTGCTATAAGCTCTATAAGCTCAGTCACTACAGTGGCCATAAACTAGTACTTTTTTTAGTATATATAAAAAAAAACGGAAAACCCCCCCCAAAAAAAAAAAAAAAAAAAACCAATGCACAATTTACCTAGGGCAAGAGGTTTATAAAATAAAAAATATATAAATAAATAATGAAGGCCTCTTGCACCTGAAAGTAAAAGTTCAGATCGACAACAATGCATCTCATTTCAGATCTGTCGATGGGACATTGCACACAGATCTGTAATACAGCTTTAAGTACAGAGCAGTAAAACAAAAAAAGATGTTTTTTTCAAATGAGTGCAGTAATTTACTTGCATACTCATCTATAAGCATGTTTATACAGCTACACAAAATGGTAAAAGAAAAAAAATTAATATAAAGTCTACACAAAAAAATATCAACTTACAAGTAGCACTAGGATCCCTAGTGAATGAAATAACATATAACGGTTATCAGCCTTTATATAGGAATAATCATCCTATAGAGAATCCAATAATCAAGAAAAGGAGATCTGGAAAAAAACATTCAGAAGTGAAAAGGGCACTCTGCAGGCTGGGTGGTTACACTAGGTTCCAGCTACTTTAGGCCACTTTCCCACTGGGCCGTAAGCAGTTAAGGCGCCGCTTTACCGTAGTTTTTGCAGCACTATTCGGCCGTTAGTGGCCAAAAAAGGGTTAAAACCACCGGCAAAGCGCCGCTACAGCATCGCTTTGCAGATGCTTTGGCGGCACTGCCCATTAATTTCAATGGGCAGGGGCGCTTTGGGAGCAGTGTGTACACGCTGCTACAGCGCCTCAAAAGATGTGGCTGGCAGGAATTTTTTGAGCATCCTGCCAGCACACCGCTCCAGTGTGAAAGCCCTAGGGCTTTCACACTGGAGTGAGAGAACGGGCTCTTTCAGAGCCCTTTGCAGTCGCTATTTTTAGCGCTATAGCGCCTGCAAAGCACCTCAGTGTGAAAGTAGCCTTATAGTGGGGGGAAAAACAACATAGGGTACTAGTGCATTATCAACAGGTGACACCTTTTTAAAAACATATCCTTCTAACAGTTAAAACTGGGAAGTTGCACCACAATCACAAACAGATGTCAAAAGAATCTTACTCTCATAAGATCTAAAACTTGGAGCTACAGTACAGGGACCCATTTGTGGTTTGAATTGTCAGCGTCCTCCTTCCAGGATAACCTAGCCAGTATGCAAGGTGGTCCAATACCCAGAAGTGGGTGCCTCGCATACCAGCTAGGTTGTTGTTCTGCTATGGGGACACTAACAATCACAAGCGAGTTATTACAATCACAAGCAAGTCAATTAAAGTGGTCAGCATTCTATTTGTATATTTTTTTTGTTCTGCTGAATATTTAATAGCTGTGATCAGTTTTTTTTATTTTAGTAGGAATTTTATTTTGTGTGCCAATAATGATCTTGATGTATTTTTATAGAAAATATTGTTTTGATAAACATTCATGTAACTATCATGGGATGTACAAAATCCACAGCACCATCCTTTTTATTCTACAGGTCCTGTGCTTTCAGAAAATGTATGGCTTGGGCAGGGTATTTTACAAAACTTTCAAAGAAATAGCAAAACATGACAAGAAAGTCTTTTAACCACTTCCCTACTGCCCACAGTCATAGGTTGTCCACAGATGGGATCTCCCATCCTGGGTGGACGTCATATGATTTTGCACCCCCTAGATCCACAGTCCCGTCAGGTGAGGAGACCAATGTGTGTTCCCAGTACAGAGGAACACACATCAGTCTCCTCCCCTTGTGAGTCCCCTCCCCCTACAGTTAGAAGCACACATTAGGGAACATATTTAACCCCTTCAGTGCCCCCTAGTGTTAACCCCTTCCCTGCCAGTCACATTTATACAGTAATCAGTGCAGTTTTATAGCACTAATCGCTGTATAAATGTGAACAGTCTCAAAAATTTGTCAAGTGTTCGATATGCCCGTCGCAATGTCACGGTCACAATAAAAAAAACGCAAACCGCCACCATTATTGCTAGTAAAAAAAAAATTGCAAGTTAGACTTACCGGTACCGTATTTTCCGGCGTATAAGACGACTGGGCGTATAAGTCGACCCCCTAATTTTCCAGCCAAAATGTTGGTTTTGGGATATACTCACCGTATAAAGACTACCCCCTTCCTACTAGTCATGCCTCGCCTCACGGTGCCACCATTACATGCCAGACTGTGCCACTACATGCCAGACTGTGCCCCATTACATGCCAGACTGTGCCCCATTACATGCCAGACTGTGCCCCATTACATGCCAGACTGTGCCCCATTACATTACCCCTCCATTGTGCTGTTCTCCCCGTCCGCGCTCCGCTCCGTGTCCCCCCTCGCTGTGCTCTTACCTTATCCTAAGACATGCAGAATCGCGGCCGTACTGTACGTTTTTTCAAAAGCCGCGCCTCCTACGTCTTCTGTTCCGTGATAGGCGGAACAGTCAGCTTCCCAGGAGGCACTGTGTTTAGTGTTCGCCTATCACGGAGGCCCTCTCGTCCGAGGACGAGAGGGCCTCTGTGATAGGCAGAAACTAAACACAGGACGAGAGGGCCTCCGTGATAGGCGGACTGAACACAGTGCCTCCTGGGAAGCTGAGTGTTCCGCCTATCACGGAACAGAAGATGTAGGAGGCGTAGCTTTTGAAAAAACATACAGCCGCGATTCTGCATGTCTTTAGGTTAAGGTAAGGTTAGGTTACCGGCGTATAAGACGACCCCCGACTTTCAAGAAGATTTTAAGGGGTTAGAAAGTCGTCTTATACGCCGGAAAATACGGTAACTTGTTTTCCAATAGGCTTTCAGGACAGCACCTGAGAGGACAGCACCTGAGAGATCATGGCTCCTCCCTCCACAGGAAACACCTCCTCCATCCAAACTTTAAAAGGAGGCCATCCCATCACATTCTTCAGTTGTTTGTAGAGACCTCCAGCCCCATAAGTGACAGTTATTACATAGTATTACAGCAGTATCATCATATATGAAAACCAAGGGCGGGTTACTGCTGTCCTGAAAGCCTATTGGAAAACAAGTTACCGGTAAGTCTAACTTGCAATTTTCCAAATCGTCTTTCAGGACAGCACCTGAG
Organism: Rana temporaria; assembly: GCF_905171775.1. Lineage (NCBI taxonomy): Eukaryota > Metazoa > Chordata > Amphibia > Anura > Ranidae > Rana > Rana temporaria. Next base: position 94,286,420 of record NC_053500.1, on the reverse strand, counting down.
AGGACAGTCGAGACTTACCCCCTTAGGGCGGGACCACAGACTGTAAGACCTTCCTCCCGAACGCCTGATCCTCCGCCGTCATTAAATCTAGTCTATAATGACGGGCAGGTAGACAAGTTTGACCAGGTAGCTGCTCTGCAGATCTGTTCGGGGGTGGCACCAGCTTTTTCTGCCCAACTTACCGCTGCTGCTCTAGTAGAGTGAGCATGTAAATTTTTTGGACACTCCTGTCCTGAGACTGAATATGCATTTGCGATAGCCATTCTGAGCCATCTGGCAATGGTTCCTTTTGAGGCTTGCTTTCCTTTTTTATTACCAGAAAATAAAATAAACAAAGCGTCTGAACGTCTATAAACTTTTGTAGCTTCCAGGTAACACAAAACTGCTCTTCTAACATCCAGGGAAGGGAATGGAATTCATCTTCCTTTTTTCCTTTCGGATTAGAGCAAAATGTAGGAAGAACTATTTCCTGAGACCGATTCCTGATCGAAGCAACCTTCGGCAAAAAAATTGTGTCTGGTTTCAAAACAATTCTATCTGAAAAGATTAAACAAAAAGGCTCCCTGATAGATAAGGCTTGTAGCTCGCTGATCCTTCGAGCTGTTGTAACAGCCACTAAAAAAACTGTCTTTAAAGTTAATAATTTTAGGGAGACTAAAGGTTCAAAAGGTTCCCTGGTCAGGGCCTGTAACACCACTAGAAAATCCCATGACGGACAATCTTTCACCACTACTGGTCTATATCTAGTAAGGGCCTTAAAGAACCTTTTCACTAAAGGTTCCGAGGAAACTGCTTTTTCCCAAGAGCGGCTACCTGGACCTTGAGGGTACTGACCGCTAGCCCTTTGTCGGCCTCTTCCTGTAGAAATTCTAGGACAGAAGAAATTTGTTTTAAAGACCTACCAGATGCCGTGCACCAGGTATTAAAAACCTTCCAGACTTTGGAATAAATTGACCTAGTAACCCGTTTCCTGCTGCATAAGAGGGTCGCTACTAATCTGGGTGAGAAACCTTTCCTCCTGAGGAGCTGCTCCTCAGAAACCAGGCCGTGAGATTTAGCTTTTTTAGGTCCTGATGAAACAAAGGACCCTGCAGAAGCAAATCCTCTCTCAGTGGTAGGTGCCAGTAAGGTTTGACCTGCATCTACAGAAGGGCCGGAAACCAAGGCCTTTTGGGCCAAAAGGGGGTGACAAGGATCACCGCTGCATCTTCCTTCTGGATCTTTGCTAGCACTTGAGGGATGAGCTGGAACGGGGGAAAAGCGTAACCGAGGTGAAAACTCCAGCTGTGTGCTAGAGTGTCCATCCCCAGAGCTGACCTGCTTCTGTCTAGAGAGTAAAAAACGGGAGATCTAACAGATCTATGGCTGGATGACCCCACTTTTTTACTATCAGGTTGATCACCTCTGGGTTTAGCTGCCATTCTGCTTCTAAGACCAAGTTCCTGCTGAGGAAGTCTGCTATGCCGTTCAGAGTCCCTTTTAGATGGACCGCCGATAAGGATAGAGTATGGGACTGCCCATCTCAGAATATTTTTGGCTAAGCCCTGGAGCCCCCTGCTTCTGGTGCCCCTTGTCGGTTTATGTAAGCCACTGTCGTGGCATTGTCCGACAGGATCTGAATATGTTGTCCCTGTACTACTGTTGAGAAGACTAGTAAGGCCATCTCTACCGCCTTCAGCTCTCTCCAGTTTGAGGACCTCCGTGCCTCCCCTGCGGACCAAGACCCCTGAGTCCAGTGACCGTTCATGTGGGCCCCCCATCCCCAGGAGCTGGCATCGGTCGTAATCCTTTCCTGGGTTGGAAAGGACCACATCAGACCCACCGACAGTCTTTCCTGACTTTTCCACCACCAGAGACTCCTCTTGACTTTGGTGGGGATTTTTACCAGAACGTCTAGAGACTCTTGATCGCGATCCCAGACCTTTAGCAAGAAATCCTGTAGAGGTCTGAAGTGGAACCTGGCCCACTGTACTGCTGGTATAGAAGAGGTCAGGGTTCCCAGTACTGACATAATCTTCCTGATGGAAACTAGATGACTGCACTGCAAAATTGATACCGCTTCCCTCACATTCCTTTGTTTTTCCTCTGGGAGAAAAGTTTTTTTCTCCCTGGAGTCTATCCGAAAACCCAGAAAAAGAACCTGTTGTGAGGGGACCAGGTTTGATTTTTGGAGATTTAGAATCCACCCCAAGGACTCCAAGTGAGACCGGGCCCTGACCAGATCTCTCTGAAGACCCTCTCTGGTCTGGGCAAAAAACAGAAGGTCGTCTAGGTAAGGGACCACGGAGATCCCCTCCAGACGTAGTGGTGCCAGAGCCTCTGCAATCACCTTTGTAAACACCCTTGGGGATGACGATAGGCCAAAGGAAAGAGCTCTGAATTGCAAGTGTACCAATTTCTTTCTTTCTCTTAGAGCCAGTCTCAAATATTTTTGGAAGCTGGCTGCAATGGGGACATGCAGGTAGGCATCTCGCAGATCTATGGTTGCCATGAAGCAATCCTGAATGTTTTGAGTCTTTTGCTTCTGCTGCCTTTGCAGACGAAAAAAACGTTTGCGGATAGGCGCCTGTTTATTTGGCCCTCCTGACAGAATTGTCAGAGTTGCTGACCTCGCTGACATACGGATTGATTTCGCAGAAGTGTCTGCGATATACGACACAGCTGCTGAAAGAGTATTAAAGGAGTCTAAAATCTCCTGCTTTGGGGAGTCTGCTGTGATAAGCGATTTTAACTGGCCTATCCAATGTTCCAGGTTTCTGGTAACACAAGTCGTTGCCATAGCTGGTTTAAGATTGTTCATCACGGATTTCCAGGTCTTCTTTAAAAGCAGATCCATTCTTTTGTCCATGGACTCCTTTAACATGCCCATATCTTCAAAGGCCAAATCGGTAGATTTTGAAACCTGTGAGAAAGCTGCGTCCAATTTAGGGACCTTATTCCAGATGGCCTGTGGGTTTTCCTCAAAAGGGAACCTCCTCTTATGCGCCCCGGAAAAAAATGGCTTCTTCTCAGGATCCAACCATTCTTTTAATCATCTCCGTGATTAAAGGGTCACTAAAGGAATTTTTTTTTTAGCTAAATAGCTTCCTTTACCTTACTGCAGTACTGGTTTCATGTCCTCATTGTTCGTTTTTGCTTTGAAGTAGCTGTAATTCTGCTGTGATCTCCACACTTCCTGGTTGCCTGTTTCCTTATAACCATGGTACTGGGAGATTTTCACGGTGGTCTAAGCTGTCATTACTGTGTGTCTAAAACTCCTTAGAACCAATCAGATTCATTTTAAAAACAAAACACTGCCCTGGATTTGTTTGTTTTTGTTCTGTGAGTCTTCCCGACTCACCTCTCACCCGGAACTTCATGTATGTACCTTTAAAACTGAAAGTGAAACTAGAGGCACATTATATGATAGATTAAATTAAATTTTTAATCATTTTTAAAAGGAATCAGTTAACTTTAATGTCTCTATACCCTGTAAACAGTCATTTCAGCAAAAAAAAAAAATTTCCTTTAGTGACCCTTTAATGAATGCACTGGAAACACCCGGCCTTTGGTATCCCCTAAACCTGCATACATACGGTCATGTAGGGAAAGTTCTTTTTTCTCTTCCTCTATCCCCAGATTTGCATGGATAACTTTCAAAAGCTCTGCAACCTTCTCCAAAGACAATTTATACTTTGAAGCTGACTCTGCTTCATTATCCTCTTCGGAGTCCGAGTCCCCCGAGACTTCCTGCAAAGTTTCTTGAGAGACTGGGGTGACCGAAACCTGAGTCTTGCTTACTGAAGAGAATTGTGAAACTCCAGGTTCTTCCACAGGCTGATCTCTTAAGTTAGACCTGAAAGCCTGAAAAGTGGTACGGAATTCCTCCTTAATAGTGGACATTAACTCCCCACACAAGGACGGAGTTTCTTTTAGGACATTGCTTGTGCAATCCGCACAAAGGGATTTTTTCCAAGTTTCGCTCAGCTTTTCTTTACAGACAGGACACCTCCTCTTCACTGTTTGAGCAGAGCCTTTCCCCTGTACAGTAGACAAAAATCAGGGATGCACGCGAATACCAAATTCTGGTGAACAAAATCACTGACACCCAGGTGCACTTAGGAAAAACAACACGCTCCCTGTGCCCTGCAAGCAATTCACCACCACCAAGTACCGACCCCTATTGCTAGGCAACAAACATTTTCGATGAGTGACCAGCCAGGGAGGTGGGGGGTAGGGGAGAGGGGGAGATGGGTGAGGTAACCCCCCCGTTGGAGATACAGGCACCGGGTAATAAGAAGGACCTCACCTTACCTTGGCCTTGCTGGTGCCTTGGCTTGCCCCCTTTTCCGCATCCTCCTCCATTGCAGAGTGCATTGCGGCCGCGTGCAATAGATGGGACACGGTTCCGGATTCAAAAACGCTGCTGCGCTGACCCGGAAATACCCATCCGAAGGCACCATGTGACCCTGCCTTCCCCCCCTGCGCATGCGTCGGAAATGACGTCTTGCGCCGACCCGGAAGCGCAGCCACTTCCTGCATGCAGGCGCGTCCGAGGCCCTCCTCGGATGCCGGAGCCTGCAATGGATACCGGACCTGCTCCGTGCCAAAAAAACGGACTGCCCGACCGGACGTACAGGCTCTCCCCGAGCACGGAAGGGGGAGAAGGAGCCCATGGGACCAAACACAGCGAGGCAAGTGGGAGGGTCAGCTCCATAGAAAAAATAAATAAGTAAAAGTGAGAACCCTCGTCTCTCAGGCAACACCTGAAAGATCATGGCCCTCACCGGAGGTTTTCCTCCAGCTGGAGGAAACACAAAAAACTGAGGAATGCGATGGGAAGGCCTCCTTTTAAAGTTTGGATGGAGGAGGTGTTTCCTGTGGAGGGAGGAGCCATGATCTCTTAGGTGCTGTCCTGAAAGACTATTTGGAAAAAATTTGTAATGCAATAAAACTATCACCCATTTTGTAGACACTATAACTTTTGCGCAAACCAATCAATATATGCCTATTGCGATTTTTTTTTACAAAAAATATGTAGAAGAATACGCATCGGCCTAAACTGAGGAAAAACTTTTTTGCGGATATTTATTATAGCAAAAACATATAGCATTTTTTTTTCAAAATTGTCGCTCTATTTTTGTTTATAGCACAAAAAGTAAAAACCGCAGAGGTGATCAAATACCACCAGAAGAAAGCTCTATTTGTGGTAAAAAAAAAAGGACGTAAATTTTGTTTGGGAGCCACGTCGCACGACCACGCAATTGTCAGTTAAAGCGACGCAGTGCCGAATCGCAAAAAGTGTTCTTCCCGGGCTGAAGTGGTTAAAAAAAAAAAAGCATTTCCTATGGATAATTTTGGCTACCTTAGTTTTTTGCCGTTTCACGTGGCTTGACATATTTGTATCTATTTACTCAACACAATCTTAACTTTGATTTTTTGACACACAAAATGGGTAATATATTGTGTTTGTGTGCACTAAAATTTGTATATTTTCGCGACTGTTTATCAAAATACGGGTTTGATAAACAGTCGCGATAATATTGTGTGCCAAGAAATTGCAACTACCAAGAATAAATTCTCCAAGGTCTCGGTTCTAAGAATTTTTATATATATATATATATATATATATATATATATATATATATATATATATATACATATATATATACATATATATATACACACACACACACATATATACATATACACACACACACACACACTAGTGAAAGATTTAAATAAGATAGGTTGCACCTGCACACTCCCTAAGGTGGTTTAAATAATTAGCATCTAATCTGGAAAACCTTATTCCAAAATGTAGAGGTGTAGTTACTTTTTCCACAAAATAATCCTGCATTTTTTTACATTTAAAATCAGAGGTGGGCAACATCTGCCCTGTTGTGGAACTATATGTCCTGCAAGACTGACATTTGCAAGCATGACTCCTAGATGCAGAGGCATGATGGGACTTGTAGCTCTGCAACAGTAGGAGGCCACAGTTACCCACCCCTGATTTTGATTATGAGAATAAAAGACACCATGTCATTTGTATGCGTCACCTTTATTTTTAGACACTGAATGCAGACCCAATGCTTGCCTGTTGAAAAAGTCAACATTTTCCATGGGATGTACTTGCCTTTTCACATGACTGTATGTGGTAACCAGATGGGAGTTTTAAACCAAGCTAGCCATAGGGTATTGGAGGAGCATCATTCCAACAAGAAAGTGAATTTTCTCCATTCCCTCTTATAAATTATAATACAAAATATTACAAAAAGATTTTGGATGTAAGCAGGGATTAAATTACTCTTGTATTATCCATAGAAAATAAAAAAGTCCTTCTTTCTATGTACATATGTATAAAAAGCTCTGGCTGGGTAGACCATTCAAGTGAAGGGCGGCCCCGATGCTCCATTGAGAGAAACTTTTCGGCCCTTGCTGGTTGAGTGCCCATTGTGGAGGGAAGGGGCAGGAGGGAGTTCAGTGTTGGAGCTTGGAGAACCCTGGCAGGGAGTTGAAGGGCTGGGTAGAGATGAGGAAGTGGAGGGAACTGGTGCTGGGCTGTTAGCCTTGTCACTGGCTGAATCCCCTTCTGAGTTTGTTGCTCGGTTGGGCTCCTGCAGGCTTCTTGGGCGGCTAAATCGTAATCTTTTGCAGGTCGGCTGCACACGATACTTGAGAGGCAGTGGTCCTGTCTAAATAGCAAGGTGGAGATGTGAGTAAAGAACAATCACAAAATAGACTAAATTAACTACACCCCAATTACTTAACCTGATCAAGAAAATCATTTCACATGTACAGTAAAACCTTGGTTTGAGAGCGTTTTGCAAGACAAGCTAAATTTTGAAATACACTTTGACTTGCTCAACAAGTAGCGTCAAGTCACAACTGAGTATAAAAGAGAAGAGAGGTGCCGCGAAGTGTGACAATATGGTTACATTTGATGAAGGTACAACATTTAGCAACTCACATGGTTGATGATTTAAACAGGCACATCCAAGTATGCAGGTAAAGCTGTCCACATAGATTATCCTCTGCACTGCCATTGACGTCATCCCTTCCACGCTGTGCACCACAAGCGTTTCAAGTCTTCAGATCGCTCTACCGCAGGGTAGTCTTTCCGGTCAAGATTGCAGATTGATAGCAGTGAGAGCCAGTGAAGGACAGCTTTACCCCAGATGCCTGCATACTTAGATGTGTCAGTTTTAACCATAAACCATGCGAGTTGATAAATGTTGTACCTTCTTAAATGTAACCATATTGCTACACTCTTAGAGGTGCCTCTCTTCTCTTTTATACTCTGTAGCTCCTGCTGGATTTTGCTTCTAATCCCCTTGTAGAGGCTGCCATTTGTAAATGGACATTTTATGATTAAACAACCTATCACATTGCTATAATCTTTTTATATGGACTATAAACTGAAGGATTTGTGAGTAAGTGGTTGTGGAACAAATCATCTGAGTTTCCATTATTTTTAATGGCAAAATTTGCTTTGATATACAAGTGCTTTGAATTACAAGCATGTTTCCGGAGCAATCCAAGGTTTTACTGCAAGTCAAAAATCCTGTTTTAGTAACGTCCAAACAGGACTCAAGAAACCCAACCCTGCCTAGCCCCATACCATTCCCAACATATCTTTCATTTTGTACCAGTCAATACAAGAGTGATCATAGACAGGGAGGGTCCTGAGTCCTGTGATACACTTCAAGAGAAGGATTTTACAGGTAAGTATAAGATCCTATTTCCTTTATCGTACATGACAGAACACAGGCTTGGCCAATTCTTAGATCAGTTAAATAACCAAAAGCAACATAATGAGGGGTGGGCACTGCAACAATGGCTAAGGGGTGAAAAAACAAAAACAAAGGTCTTTCCCACATGAAGCTGGTATCTGCTGATGCCTGGACATCTATCTAGTAGAATTTAGGAAACGTGAACAGAAGACCACCTTACAGACGAGAGCTCTCATACAGGACAGTGTCAGACTCACCAATATAGGCTGGAGCCAAGGTAGACTAGTCCAGCTCAAACTACATCCAAACAGTGGAAAGCAATCTCCTTAGGATGCTTAAACATCCTGCTTATGATGGAAGGAAAAGATCACCATGTGCAAAGAGGTGGTCTGAGACCTCAGAAGATCTACATCCTTGTGTAGCACAAGGAACAGCTCCTTACAACATAAGGCCCCCACGAAACCTACAAGCTGAAGTAATGGCAAAAGTAAGGCTACATTATGAGTAAGGACAGAGAAAGGATGCACCTGCATGTAGATCTAAGGGGCAGTGCGGTCCCCTGCAGTGCAAGAACCACGCACGGAACGCACCTTTCCCACACTATGTTCTGGTGTGAATCAGTCCTGAGGTATAGAGAGATGCAAATGAAATGAAGATGGGTACATCCCCTAACATCCTAGCATTTAACTCTGGGATATTTTGTCCGGATCTATGAGGAATTCAGAACCTATCCACATAAGTTTTATAACTTTACCAAAAAGGCAGTGTCCACCTTTGACAGCTTACCAATTATTGTTGGACCACATCTGAAAAGAATAAATACCAACATGAGGATGTAATGCCGCGTACACACCATCACTTTATGTGATGAAAAAAACGAGGTTTTTAAAAACGTCAATTTCAATGACCGTGTGTGGGGGAAAACGTTGTTTTATGTCTTGTGAAAAACGACAAAAAAAAATTGAAGCATGCTTCAATTTTTTGTGTCGTTTTTCAAAACGTCGTTTTTTGTTTCACAAAAAATCACCGTGTGTAGCAAAAAACGACATTTAAAACAACGTTTTTAAACCCGCGCATGCCCAGAAGCTAGTTATGAAGTGAGCTTCAATGGAAAAGAGTGGTGAACGTAACCTCGCTTTGCTAGAGCATTGTGAGAAAAACGATGGTGTGTAGGCAACGTCGTTTTTGAAAATTGAAGTTTCAAAAACGTCGTTTTTTTACTTCACAAAAAATTACGTTTTTTTTTCATCACATAAAGTGATGGCGTGTACGCGGCATAAGAGAACCAACATGAGAAGGAATACCAACATTTCAGGAAGAAAAGGGGAAGTGTAATTTTCTGCTGCTAAACGCACTGCAGCCATTAGCAGCTAGACGCATTGTGCGTTTAGCTGCAGTCGACCCTAGATGCAGCACTTTCCTTCTTTTCCTAAATTCAGCTAAACGGTCTGCAACTAAATGTTGCTAATGGATATGCATCAATAACATGATTACTTTACATTTGGAGTCCAGCTGCTTTTAGAAAAGTTTTCTAAATGCAACTAAACTCTGTAGCCTATGCAGTGTGACTTGCCTGACTATACACTGACTGGGAGACCCTGAAGATGGGAGGGCAAGTGCTTAAGGGATTGTCGAATTTCCCTTAGCTCCCAAACACTGATCAGGAGCTGAGCTTCCTCCAATAACATATCCCCTGAAAGAAAGGATCCAGGACTCCGCCCAGCCTAACAGGCAGGTGTCCATTATCATTACCTTCCAAATCACTGGGATAAAGCACCAGGTTGATAATCCATAACCTCAGAGCCATCATTATCTTCTGTAAATCCGGGTACTTAGTCTGTTTGTCCTACACCACCAGAACGATTGAGTAGCAACTGTGTGGAGTAAAACTTGGCATAAAAGGACTGCCACCATAAACTGAAGAAACAAATCGAGGTGAGCACCTTATCCTGGAAAACCTGAGACGAGGCCATGTCCAATGCTGGGATCCAATGCTGACTTTTGAAAGGTTCAGAATCTGACCGATGCTCTGCATAGCCTGCACACATTGGCTTGAAAGGGTCTGTAACTAAAATATGAGGGCTATGGAGGGCCCCCAAAAAAAAAAAAAACACATTGCTAAACACCATCTAATTTATCCTGCTTCTAAGGTGTCAAGAAGCTCAGGACAATTGACCAAGCCAATAAACATAAAATAGATAAAACATAAATTTCAATAATAATAAAAAGACAACAGCTATATGCTACCAAAAAGCCTGTGCCAATTGCTCCTTCAGGCCGGGTTCACACTGGTACGACAAACGCTCCGACATTGGGAGTTAATGTCGCATGACGTGTAAAAATCAATGTTTTCCTATGAGAGCCGTCTTCAAGGGGAGTTACAGACATTGTTATGTTTATTAAAAGTCAGCAGCTACAAAAAGTGTAGCTGCTGGCTTTTAATAAATATACACTTACCTGTTCCACGGTCCAGCGCCACGTCACCTGGAGCTTCGCTCCTCTGCCCCCCTTCTCCGCCGGCATCTCCATTGTAACTGTGGGCACCCGGCCGTGACAGATTTTGGCTTCACGGCCGGGCACTCAGTGCGCAAATGCGAACGGCGCAGCGCTCCCTGAGTGGACAGGCGATCGCCTGGGACCTGTCACGTGTCCCAGGTGATCACCTACAGGGAGGGGCCGCCAAAAGGCGATATGACATATCGCCTAAGCGATCCCTGGGCGGAAGGAGGAAGTGGGACAGGAAGTCACACTCCTACTGACTCCCACTCCCCCCCAAAAAAATGACATGCCAAAAGTGGCATGTAAGGGGGCGAGGAGTGGTTTAAGTGGAAGTTCCACTGTTGGGTGGAACTCCGCTTTAACTGGTCCGACACAAGTCGGGCCGACTTTGAAAATGCTCTCTGTACTACTTTGGTCCGACTTTGATCCGACTTCAATGATATTCAATGGACTGAAGTAGGATAAAAGTAGGATCCTTGTCCTAACTATTCGACTTTTGACATCAGACATGGTGATTACACCATGGCATTAAAAAGGAATTTATCTCACACTGGGATTGTTTTGATTGATTAAAGGACAAGTCATACTATCACAAAGTCAGAGCAAAGTAGCATCCTTTTCATTCAAATCGGATGGATGTAGGACCAATGTAGGGCTAATGTAGGACTGATGTCACAGAGCAAAGTAGGATGAAAGTCGTATGACGGTCATATAATATCAGTGTGAACCCAGCCTCAGGAGTAACAAAGTAATTTGTTTGGCATCATGCAGGCAAAAAAATGCTCTCATATTCTGCTTGTACTCCTCCATGTGTGGGGGGAAGGGACCATTGCCAGTACCTGGAGGGGCACCAGCATCAGAGGCGGGGTCTACTGCATGTTTCTCATGACTGGCAATGTGTCCAAGAATGGACCCGAGTCTCACAGTCCTGTTGGATTTCACAACAAAACAAAAAAAAACAAGAAACCACAACAGTTCAGAGATTCAACAAAGCAAACACGTGGCAGGACCACACATTGAATGATGGTTTATGAGAAGATACACAACACAGTTTACTACTCCTGTCAGATTGCACAAAAAATAAAAAACAAAAAAACCAACCACAGTATGTCATTATATTCTAAATTAATAAAAATAATACGACCTGGGCAGCCTTAATGTCCAACCTCTTTAGTAAACGGTAAGGCTTCATGTACACTGCAGCTGCTAAACGGATGTTAAAGCAGTTGGGCATTTCTTTTCAGCAGCCCCTTAACTCTCCTCAATGTAATCTTATCTGTACATGTACACTCAGTCATTTAGAGGCAGCTGAGTTTACTGGCATTTTTTTGAAAGCAGATAAATCACGTTCAGGACGATAGTTTACTGGCATTTCAAATGTCAAATGCTTGTAACTGCTTGTAAACTCATGTAAAGCTGTAACCCGAGTTTATGCACATCACAGATCTGGTGTACAGATTACTGGGCATAGGCATGAGCTTGATGTTCGAGTCGAACACAAGTATTACCTATATAACAGCTGTCACCACAAAAAGACAGCAGTCGGCGGGACGCCTTCCATTGAGGAGAATTTATTGTTCAGGTCCGTCGACGCCGTGATTGAAGATGGATGGACATCGCGGGACATTTTTTTTTAACGTCTCCTGCCGTTTTTACTTTTTGGTGACTAGGTGTGGGGTGGGGGGGGGGGGGCTCAAGAAGGGGTTCAAGTTCCTGAATAACTGGGTCAAGTTTTCAGTCGGTTACCGGCTCTTTAGCAGGGACGGACTGCACCTAAATGGGGAGGGTGCAGCTCGGCTGGGAGAGAAGATGGCCGAAAAGTTAGAGGGACTTTAAACTAGGCAACGGGGGGAACTTGCCTAAACTGTGCTCATTGCTAGAAGATATTTAATAGGATAAAATCCTTGGAACAAAGAACACAGAGGAAAAAAATGGGAGTGCTTTAAGAGCATACTGAAAAAAAAGGTATTGGCCAGTGCATGCCAATGGGAAATAAATTTAAAAGAGCCAATAAAAGTCCTGGGTGGCTTAACTCCAATGTACATAATATAACTGAGTACTAAGATTTGTAGGTAAAGTTGATCCAGGGTAAATCCGATTGCCTCTCGGGGGATCAGGAAGGAATTTTTTCCCCTGCTGTAGCAAATTGGATCATGCTCTGCTGGGTTTTTTTGCCTTCTTCTGGATCAACTGTGGGTATGGAGTTGGGTGTATGGGATTGTACTGTGTTTTTTATTTTGTTTGTTTATTTTTTTGTGGTTGAACTGGATGGACTTGTGTCTTTTCTCTTCCGTTCATGGACGGACACAGCAGCATTGACCTTAGGGTTATATATCCTTCCTTTCAGGAGAGACTAGGCAGAAAAAACAGCACTTCAAGTGTTAAAACACTTCTCTCAGTACAGCACCTCCCAGGGGGTGGGTCCCCCGGGTACATCCCACTCTCTGGAACATCCAGCCTCAGTTTTTTTCTGCCTAGCGTTAGGAGAAGACATGGCCCTTCTGGAACCCATGTGCTCTGGAGATTTTTTGCGATTTTTCGCTTTTATTTGATTTTTTCCTGCATTTTTGGATCCTGGGATCTACAATCAACTGCTGTTGATTGTAGATGTCCACGACATGCCCCGTTGCTCCAGAGTCGGCCGGTGAGCTATATCCTACAGGGCACACATATGACCGGTCTCTATGGCTGTGTCACAGTGTGCCGGGCCGACAGCCATGCCATATCTACCTGCGGACGTTGGGTCTGTCTGGAATGCCTCCAGCCGGTGGTCGCAGGATGGGTAAGTAGTATCCCCTTGCCTCGGCAGGGTGGTTCGGCTGGTGCATTCCTGGGGAGGTCGACTGAGGGTCCGCCCTGCTTTCCTCTCTCTCTTCTTCCCCGTTCTGGGTGGCAGCTGTGAGGTGGGGGGTCCACCTGGGGGGGCTCTGCTGCTATGGGGTGCTATTGTTTTTTATTGTGCTTATGTGCTGTGTATGCTGGACAGTGTCTGCTGTGTGTTACTGGGTTTTTTAAACACGTGTACAGCCGCCATTTTACCGGTGACACGGTTCTATATATCGGCGGCCATTTTCTTGTAGCCCACATGCTGTTTTTTCTGCATGTCGGCGGCCATCTTGGAAAAGTTTTGGCCTCTAGTGTCTGGAATAACTGCGCCAAAGCCCGCAGCATACTTCCTGAGGGACAGCACAGCACGGACAGCGCTCTCAGCTCTGCAGCAGTAGTACAGCCTGTTTTTGGGTGGTGAGTCCCCTGCTCTCTGTGACAGCCGGGAGGGTGGCCTGTGGGTCCTGTTCTGCAGTACTAAGGCGGCATATATAGGTGGGTCAGCATGGAGTCTGAACCGGAGGTATCTACCCCAACCATGCCAGAGTTAACCATTAGTGCCCCTGCTACTGGTTCTGTCATGTCAGATGATGCAGACTTAAACCACACGGACAGTGAGGATGACTCTGCTTCAGGGTCAAAGCATGATAAGGAATTTGTTGGAGCTCTTATCACTGCGGCGGTGCGGGACACTCAAAAACTTGAGGATTTGGCGGAGGCATCAGACATGCCAGTCCCTTTTGGGTTCCGCAAGCCACCCCGCACCACGAAAGTGTTTCCTTGTGTTCCGGACAAACTGTTATACAAGGAATGGGAACGGCGCCAGAAAGTTTTTGCAGTACCAAAATACGGTCCATTACCCTTTTGAGAAGGACTTTTTAAAAAAGTGGGTTTCTCCTTCATCAGTGGACCCTCCGGTGTCCAGGCTGAACAAGGCCACCACGTTGCCTGTGGAAGGGGCTCCCGCATTTAACCACTTAACGGCCGCCGCACGACTATTTACGTCCGCAAAATGGCACGGACAGGCAGATGGGCGTATATATACGTCCTTGCCTTTCCGCGGGTCGGGGGTCCGATCGGGACCCCCCCGCTGCGTGAGGCTTACCTCAGGGAGCGATCCGGGACGACGGCGCGGCTATTCGTTTATAGCCGCTCCGTCGCGATCGCTCCCCGGAGCTGAAGAACGGGGAGAGCCGTATGTAAACACGGCTTCCCCGTGCTTCACTGTGGCGGCGCATCGATCGTGTCATCCCCTTTATAGGGGAGACACAATCGATGACATCAGACCTACAGCCACACCCCCCTACTGTTGTAAACACACACTAGGTGAAGCCTAACACGTTCAGCGTTAACTCCCAAACTGCAACTGTCATTTTCACAATAAAGAATGCAATTTAAAATGCATTTTTTGCTGTGAAAATGACAATGGTCCCAAAAATGTGTCAAAAAAAAATATCGCTGATCGCCGCCATTAGTAGTAAAAAATTTTTTTTTTATAAAAATGCAATAAAAATATCCCCTATTTTGTAAACGCTATAAATTTTGCGCAAACCAATTGATAAACGCTTATTGTGATTTTTTTTACCAAAAATAGGTAGAAGAATACGTATCAGCCTAAACTGAGGAAATTTTTTTTTTATATATGTTTTTGGGGGATATTTATTACAGCAAAAAGTAAAAAATATTGAATTTTTTTCAAAATTGTCGCTCTATTTTTGTTTATAGCGCAAAAAATAAAATACCACCAAAAGAAAGATCTATTTGTGGGGAAAAAAGGACGCCAATTCTGTTTGGGAGCCACGTCGCACGCCCGCACAATTGTCTGTTAAAGCGACGCAGTGCCGAATCGCAAAACCTGGCCTGGGCATTTAGCTGCCTAAAGGTCCGGGGCTTAAGTGGTTAAGGACCCCGCAGATAGGAGAGCCGAGGCTGTGGCCCGCTCCATATTCACAGTGGTGGGGTCAGCGGTGGGGCCGGTTTTGGCCGGGGCTCTGGTGTCGCAGACACTTACCGAATGGGCCAAGTCCCTGTTGCAGGAGCTGGAGGCGCAGAATGCTTCCGAGACCTGTGTGGACCTGGCCGACCAGTTGGTGCAAGGCCTAAAATTTGCCTGCGAGTCGGCCCTGGATACGCTCCCTTTGCTCTCCAGGGCCTCCACCTACGCGGTGGTACTACGCTGCCTTGTGTGGCTAAAGTGTTGGTCTGCGGACCAGTCCTCTAAGAAGGCCCTGGTGGATTTGCCTTTTAAGGGTGAACGGCTTTTTGGGGCGTCCCTAGATGACATCATAAAAGATTCCACAGGCAGTAAGAGCACTCTGCTCCCGCAATCTGGGAAGGGTAAGGAGCCTCGCCATAAGCAAGGGCCCTCATTTACTACCCCCAAGCGTTTTTTTTCGCCCGCCAAGTGCGGCAGGAAAAAGTTTCCAGGGTGCTAAGGCGTCCACTGAAGGGCGACCCTGGAACCGCAAGCCCAACAAGCCTGCCTCCGCATGAAGGTCTGCCCCCGCCAACATCTCGGGTGGGGGGGGCGGCTTCGCGAATTCGCGGCTCGGTGAGGTCTCTTCTTTCCGACCGTTGGGTTTGCGAAGTAGTTTCCTCGGGGTCCACCAAACAGATTTTTTTCCCTCCAACCTCCGGCTTCCTCCGGATCGCCTGAAGGATCTGTCAGGGGCTGTCCAGGATCTGCTGGTCAGGGGAGTGATTGTGCCGGTTCCCTCAATGGAACGGTTTCAGGGGTTTTACTCCAATCTGTTTTTTGTCCCCAAGAAGGATGGTGTCCGTCCAATCCTGGACCTCAATTGCTTTGTCAAAGTGCAACAATTCAAGATGGAGTCGAATCGCTCAGCAATAGCAGCGCTCCATCAGGGGGATTTCCTAGCATCCTTGGATATCAAGGACGCGTACCTGCATATCCCCATATGCGCAAAACACCAGAGGTTTCTGCGTTTTGCGGTCGGGGAGGACCACTTTCAATTTGTGACCCTCCTGTTCGGCTTGGCCTCAGCAGTTTTCACTAAGGTGCTCCCCCTGATTCTGGCCCTGCTGCGGCAGCGCAGGATCTCTATCGTGGGATACCTGGACGACCTTCTTCTGAGAGCTTCCTCAAGCTCAGAGTTAGAAGAGGACGGGTCTATCACCTGTCAGACCCTCCGAGAATTCGGTTGGCTACTGAATATCCAAAAGAAGTCAGTTCTGGTACCGTCTCAGCGGCTGGAATATCTGGGGTTAGCCCTGGATTCCTCAGAGGCGAGAGTTTTTCTCCCAACGGAAAAACTACAGACACTGCAATCTGCGGTGCAGCGGTTGGCGAACCAGAAATGGGCGTCGCTTAGCTTTTGCATGAGAGTGCTGGGTCTGATGGTGGCCTCTTTAGAGGCAGTTCCATATGCCCAATTCCACACCCGAGTGTTGCAGAAAGAGATTCTGTCACGTTGGAACAAGCTTCCTTCGTCTCTGGATTACCAGATTTGGGTGATGGTGTGGTGGCTGACATCTCCGGTACTTCGGACCGGAAAATCGTTTCTGCCGTGTCATTGGACAGTGATCACGACAGATGCCAGCCTCTCCGGCTGGGGGGTGTCTGGGGTGTCCAGTCAGCCCAGGGGCGCTGGACTTAGGAGTCCCGCCTTCCAATCAATGTACTGGAGCTCCGAGCGATCAAGTTGTGTCTCTCCAAGTGGTCTCTGGGTCTGCAAGGCCGACCGGTCAGAATCCAGTCCGACAACGCCACGGCCGTGGCGTACGTCAATCATCAGGGGGGCACATGAAGCTCGGCTGCAGCGACGGAAGTCGCGCACATCCTCCGGTGGGCCGAAAGTTACGTTCCGGCTCTGTCAGCGGTGTACATTCCGGGGGTGCTGAACTGGCAAGCCGACTACCTAAGTCGCCAAAAGCTAGACCAAGGAGAATGGTCACTACACCCGGACGTGTTTCAAAGTCTGTGCCAAAAATGGGGCACTCCAGACGTGAACCTTCTAGCGTCCTGTCTCAATCGGAAGGTGTCACGGTTCGTGATTCAAGAAGCTCCATTTGAGGACATTCGGAAGATTCCTTTGTTGACTCTGTCCCAGAAGGTGTTTTTTCTGGTAGCAATTACCTCGGTCAGACGAGTATCTGAACTGGCAGCCTTGTCCTGCAAGGCTCCTTACTTGGTCATCCACAAGGATAAGGTGGTGCTGCGGCCGCAGCCATCATTCCTTCCAAAGGTTGTTTTTGCTTTTCACATTAATGAGGACATCGTTTTGCCATCCTTATGTCCTCGGCCGAAAAACCTGAAGGAGGCCACTTTGCATTCCTTGGACGTGGTTCAGGCCCTATGGGTGTACTTGTCTGCTACGGCTCCGTTTCGGAAGTCGGACTCACTGTCCGTGTCTGTGACTGGTCCTAAGAAAGGTCTGGCGGTCTCGTCGGCCACCATTTCTAGGTGGATCAGACAGGTCGTGCTCCAGGCCTATAAATCCATTTCTCTGAGTTCATGGACGGACACAGCACCCACCCCTCCTTTGTTTGTACTGCTTGTTTACGAACTGAGGCTGGATGTTCCAGAGAGTGGGATGTACCCGGGGACCCGCCCCCTGGGAGGTGCTGTACTGAGAGAAGTGTTTTAACACTTGAAATGCTGTTTTTTCTGCCTAGTCTCTCCTGAAAGGAAGGATATATAACCCTAAGGTCAATGCTGCTGTGTCCGTCCATGAACTCCGAGAAATGGATTTTACGGTGAGTACAAAAATCCTATTTTTTCAACCTATGTAACAATGTAACTATGTATGTAAAAATGCATATAAAAGCAAAAGGAAAAGGCCTTTAAACAATACAATACAAGGCAGAGGGGTCATTATCAGCATTCCAACTTTACAAAGAATGCAATGAAAAATGATTAGGACAGCTAAGATAGAATAAGAAAGGCACATAGTCGAGACGTGCGGCATGTGACGCACGCACGCTGAGGGAGGGGCTAGACCGCGCCATGTCTGAGGCCAGGGAAGGGAGGATGAAGCGATCCGGAAGAGCCATGGCAAGCCGTCGGTGTCAGCGCAGCATGAGAGGCTGCAACGCCGACAATTGATCGCTCGCCCCTCCGCATGAACCATCGCGGCAATCTCCCCTCATCTACCGCCGCCAGGAGCTGATTTTGAGTCGGGAAGTAAGTGACAACGGAGTGGTACCTGGATCAGCCAAGGATCGGCGGTCACCCACTCGCACCCACACCCCCTCCCCGCGCTCCGGAGAAACTAGGGCGGACCAGGTAAAGTAATCACAGCTCTTTGGGTAGAAGTAGTCCACGCTGACGTCCCACACTCAGACTGAGAGAAGATGAGAACAGTGGAGTGGTAAGAAAGAACAGATCTGTATAATTTAAACATTGCCTTTTAAGATGGATGTATACGATAGGTCTGAGGTGTTTTTGACCAAGATACGAGTCCCTGACTGTTATTAACAGATTGACCCACCAGTTATACATGTGAGATGAACTACTTGTCATAACTTCATGTGTTTAATAAATGCTGCCTACGTTTCCTAGGCCTAATATGGATCTTGCTCTCTATTGTGAACTAAGGGCTGTGCTATGAAGGAAGAGCCCTTATTAACCCCTAATGGTAAAAATAATATACGAGGGCTACTGATATTAAGCTGTTCATTGATTTAATGCATGGTTCTGTGCTTTGCTCCCTCTCCTGTTTATACCTCTATGTGCTCCCCTATACGGCTTGAGCAAAAAGCCCTGACACGTGCATGGGCCACTGAGGGTTGCGAGGGGGGAAGGGAGAAGGAGGAAGGAGAACCAGATTTTTCTCTTTTCCTCTCTTTTCTATTTTTTTTTTCAACATGGCCACTCTTTACATGTACTAGTGATTGGTAGCCGGAACACGCCTGGCTTCAGGGGAAAGTATTGACCACGGCAGAGACCAGAGGTCAGAAGGATAAGAGACTCTGGGGTGGGGGGTCTGTCTTAGGGCTGGAAGCCCTTGGGGCTGTGAGCAGTGGAAGTGCAGCCCCCTAGATGGGAGAAGCCCTAGGTCCTTGGGCGTGTGATCAACACCCTGGTGCCTCCCAATAAGGGCTTAGAGCAAGCCCGGTGGAACCAATTGATGCTAATTTATGCCCGAGGGGCACTGGAATACTCCACCTGTTCTCATAAAACAAATCCCTAACTTTTTCAAAACTGGGGAAACGTATAAGAGCCAGGAAAAAAAAATAATATGAGCAAGATAACAAGGGGTTCCGCCCCAAAGATCCCTAAGGATAAGGCTGCCACCAGCACAATAAGACAATACTTGACCCAGGAAGGGAGCGCTAAAAGTCCTGGCACTTTAAAAAAAAAACAGAAAAAAAGGGGACGACTAAAAAAGGATCTGGGGAACTGAACCCCCCTAATACAGATACATCGACAGAAGGGGAACAAGACACGAGCCACATGGAAGAATTAAGAATAGATACACAAGCCCCATCAAAGGGAGAAATGAGTATCATGTTAAGGAAATTGGAGGAGGCAATAAAAGCTGAAATCAGCACGCTGAGAGTAGATATAAGTCATCTATTGACACGGGTAGAGGAGACGGAGGTAAGGATGGAACAACAAGCCTCGGAAATAAACCAATTAAAAGAGCAATATTTTGCAATTAAACAGAACCAGAGGAGGCTACAGTATCGCTTAGAGGATCAAGAAAACCGTAATAGAAGAAAAAATTTAAGAATCCGCTCAAAGAAGAAAGAGGGGAAAATTTAAGGGATATTATGAACACCCTATTTCTACCCATCTTGGTAAACGACACTGAGGACCACCTTTAAATAGAGCGAGTACACCGCATAGGAAGGGCAAAGAACCGAGAGAGCGAGTGGCCAAGGGACATAATAGTCAGATTCAGATTTTACGAAGACAAAGCTGAAATCTGGTCAAGCCTAAGAAGAAAAGCACCTCTGAGCTATAATGGAGCAGAAATTCCGATTTTTACAGACCTGGCCTGGGAAACCTTGGCACGGAGGAGACATCTGAAACCGCTTTTGGTACAGATGCGGTCACTGGAGATTGAATACCAATGGGGCTTCCCTGCCTGCCTTATCGGGAAGAAAGACGGAGTATCGGCCAGATTAATATTCCCTGAAGATCTTGAAGCATTTTGCCATAAATTAGGCATCCTGGTTTTAGAACTACCAGAATGGATAGAATAGATTGCAATGCTCTGAATAGATAGGAGTGGGGAAGTTCGGGTGGGTCATGGGAGCAGGGGGGGGGCGGCTTGGGGGAGAAAGGGGAGATGAGGGGATTTGGGATCTACTCCCTTGGTCCCAGGCCCCCCATCTTGAGGGGAACTGGTGAGGGGGATGGTGCGGTCTAAGATCTACCTCAAGACAAGAGAACCTGTGGAAAATGGGAAACGAGACCACCCACGGTTCAGAGGCCAGGTCGAGGCCTAGGACGGGGGGGGTAGGGGGGGCTGCGGGCGGAGGGAGATGGGGATGGGAAGGTGGCTCTCAGTGACTCTATAAGTAAACAAAGGGCAACGCCCGAGTAGGAAGCTATGGTAGAGATAACGTTTCTGTCATATAATGTTAAAGGGTTAAACTCTGCAGGGAAAAGACATAAGATCTTAGAAGAGATCAAACGATATAGAGCGGACGTAGTCTTCTTACAGGAGTCCCACTTGACATTAGATTCAAATGTTAAACTATATTCTCCTATGTTTCCAACGTGGTTCTATGGGGATTCTATCTCTAAGCGTGCTAGGGGTGTGGCCATTGGATTTGCGAGAGGGATAGGGTTCGCCCTAGAGGCGAGGTTGACAGACCCGGAAGGAAGGTATTTATTCCTGAAAGGGAATTTAGGGAATACTGTATATACCCTAGCAAACATCTATGCCCCCAATACAAACTCAATTAAATATTGAGATAGAATCCTCGGAAAGTTGAAAATTTTTGCGGAGGGTCATATGATCTTGATGGGGGATCTCAATTTATGTATGAACCCGAGTGACGACAGTACGTACCGAGTGAAGGAGACAATCAATGTGCAGCTAAAAAAATTTAAGCGAAAGATGCATGATGTCCAGTTGCTGGATGTTTGGAGGGTGCAACACCCAGATACACAAGACTACACGTTCTTCTCCCCTCCTCACGGAACACACTCTAGGTTAG
This sequence comes from Rana temporaria, assembly GCF_905171775.1. Classification (NCBI taxonomy): domain Eukaryota; kingdom Metazoa; phylum Chordata; class Amphibia; order Anura; family Ranidae; genus Rana; species Rana temporaria. The sequence goes on along the minus strand of NC_053500.1, from coordinate 94,265,247 downwards.
ACTACATTTTGGTGGATCACAGGTTATTAGATAAGGTCACTGAAACAGAGATCGAAATTATGACTATATCGGATCACGCCCCGATAACGATGAAAATCAAGACATCGGCACAAATTAATCAACATTGTGGCATTTAAATGAAAATCTGATACGAGATGAAGAAGGGGCTGGAAGGGTGGAAGAGGAACTCAAACAATTTTTCTTAGTGAATGACACAGAAGGGATCTCAAGTGCCACTCTCTGGGAGACGCATAAAGCGTATATCAGAGGGATAAAAAAAGAGAGAAACAGGAAGTTTAATACCTTGGTTAAAGAAATAGCGAACCTGGAACAAAAACACAAAGAACGGGGACTAAAAGAGACGTACCTTAACTTAACGTTAAAGAGAGTTGAACTTAAGGAGATCTTAGAACAAGAAGCAAAGAAAAGCTTAAGCAGCATCGCCAGAAAGAGATACTTATGGGGAAACAAACCTAGCAAACACCTCGCCAAAATGGTCCAAAAAAAGAAAACTAGAAATTATATCGAGAAAATTAAAAGGAAAAACGGGGACTTGGTATACACAAACAAGGATATTGCAGAAACATTTAAAAACTACTATGAGGAGGTTTATACGATTAGTCAGAAAAGGTCAGAACAGGAGAGAAAGAGGCTAAAACCCGAGACTTCCTAGAAAAGGCAGGACTTTCGAAGATTGAGGATATAGAAAGATTAAACATGGATAGACCGATAACTGAAGAGGAAATTAAAAATGCTTTGAAAAACACAGCAGTTGGGAAAAGTCCAGGCCCCGATGGGTTTACTGTACTTTATTACAAAAAATGTAGTAGTATCCTAATACCAAAACTGTGTAAATATTTTAACGGCCTAGGGTCAGAGTTTGAAACTAGTAAGGAAGCGCTCGCCGCCTCGATAACAATTATCTTAAAAGAGGGGAAGGACGGTTCACTCTGCTCAGGATATAGACCAATTTCGCTATTGAACACGGATATAAAGCTCTTTGCGAAAATTCTAGCTGAGCGATTAAAAGGGGTCATGCGCCTATTGGTCCATCCTGATCAGGTGGGGTTCGTCCCCGATAGAGAAGGCAAAGATAACGGGATAAGAGCACTTCTTTTACTCCAGAAGATAAGGGAAAGAGAGTCCCCAGGTCTATTCCTGTCAGTGGATGCCAAAAAAGCATTTGACAGGGTAGACTGGGGACTCATGATGCAAACCCTTGAAGTGATGGGAATGGGGCAGAGGCTGATTAGATGGATTAAAACACTCTACCATCATCCATCGGCAAAAATTAAAATCAATGGCACATTCTCGGAGTCTTTTGAAATGAAGAATGGGACACGACAGGGATGCCCTCTTTCTCCCGTTCTCTTCATCCTGTTTCTAGAACCGTTATTAGCCACGATTCGCAATGACCCCGATATCAACGAGGTCAAAGTGGAGGATGAAGAACATAAATTGTCAGCTTTTGCCGACGATATCCTATTCTATATTACCAACCCCCTGAATACAATCCCCAAGTTAACTAAGCTACTACAATACGGAGCCATTTCAAATTTTAAGATTAATGTAACAAAATATTAAACATAAATTTAAATAAAAATGAAGAGGGGATGTTGAAAGGGATTTGTGTTTTCCCCTGGACAAAATAATTAAAATACCTAGGTATTAAATTAGCCAACTCGGTCAAGAAGATATATAAAATAAACTTCGTGCCTCTGCTAAATGAGGTTAAAAATGACATAAAAAAAATAACAAATAGACCTATCTCTTGGACAGGACGCATAAATACGGTGAAGATGATGCTTGTACCAAAAACACTTTATAAATTCCAATTGATCCCTATAGCCCTACCTCAACAATACTTGAGAATTTTAAACTCATTACTTATGAACTATGTGTGAAAAAATAAAAAACACAGGATTTCTCTTTCAATATTAAAACAAGATAAGCAATTGGGGGGCCTGGCTGTGCCTGACATAAGGAAATATCATAACGCAGCGGTTCTGTCACGAGTGGTAGAGTGGGCCAGGGATAGGCAAGGGAAAAGATGGGTGCAAATAGAAAAAGCACAAGCTAAGGCACAATTAAGTAGCATAATTAGGATACCTGAACAATTTAGAGCACTTAGAGCCAAATTCACGTAGGGGAGCGGTGGCGTAACGTATCGTAGATAGGTTACACCGCCGCAAGTTTTCATCGCAAGTGCCTGATTCACAGAGCACTTGCGATGAAAACTACACCCGCGGCCTCCGGCGCAAGGCGGGCCAATTTAAATGGGCGTGTGCCATTTAAATTAGGCGCGCTCCCGCGCCGACCTACCGCGCATGTTCCGTTTCCGAACTCCCACGGTGCTTTGCGCGAAGTGACGTCATTTTTTCGAACGGCGACGTGCGTAGCGTAATTCCGTATTCCCGGACGGCTTACGCAAACGACGTTATTTTTTAAATTTCGGCGCGGGAACGACGGCCATACTTTATACAGTAATACGATTGCTGTGTAAAGTTAAGGCACCAAAAAAAACGACTAACTTTGCGACGGGAAACTAGACTAGACTCTGCTTGCTTTGTTAGGCTCAGCAATGGCAAACTGCTGCTATCATCTACAAGGATCCCCAGGTCCTTTTCCATCCAAGATTACCCCAGAGGTTCTTCCACCAGTGAAGGTGGCAATTCATAGTTTTGTCACCCAAATGCATTATTTAAAAATTTTCTACATTGAACCTCATTTCCCATGTAGTTACCTACCCCATTAATTTGTTCAGAACTTTTTGCAAGGTTTACATATCTTGCGGAGAAGTTATAAAAGACAGGCAGAGAGAGAGAGAGAGCAAGAGACACAGACAGGTAGAGAAAGACGCACAGGCAGAGAGAGAGAGAGAGAGAGAGAGAGAGAGAGAGACAGGCAGAGAGAGAGAGAGGCACATGCAGAGAGAGAGAGAGAGAGAGAGAGAGGCACAGGCAGAGAGAGAGAGAGAGAGAGAGAGAGGCACAGGCAAGAGAGAGAGAGAGGCACAGAGAGAGAGGCACAGAGAGAGAGAGAGGCACAGAGAGAGAGAGAGGCACAGAGAGAGAGAGAGAGGCACAGAGAGAGAGAGAGAGAGAGAGGCACAGAGAGAGAGAGAGAGAGAGGCACAGAGAGAGAGAGAGACGCACAGAGAGAGAGAGAGACGCACAGAGAGAGAGGCACACAGAGAGAGAGAGAGAGAGAGAGAGAGAGACGCACAGACACAGAGAGAGAGAGAGGCAGAGAGAGAGAGACACACACAGACAGAGAGAGAGAGACAGGCAGAGAGAGAGAGAGAGAGAGACACACACAGACAGAGAGAGAGAGACAGGCAGAGAGAGAGAGAGAGACACACACACACAGGCAGAGAGAGAGAGAGACACACACAGGCAGAGAGAGAGAGAGACACACACAGGCAGAGAGAGAGAGAGAGACACACAGGCAGAGACACACAGGCAGAGAGAGAGACACACAGGCAGAGAGAGAGACACACAGGCAGAGAGAGAGAGACACACACACAGGCAGAGAGAGACACACACAGGCAGAGAGACACACACACACACACACACACACGCAGAGAGAGAGAAAGATACACACACAGGGAGAGAGAGAGAGAGAGAGAGAGAGAGAGACACACACAGGCAGAGAGAGACACACACACACACACACAGGCAGAGAGAGAGAGACACACACAGGCAGAGAGAGAGAGACACACAGGCAGAGAGAGAGACACACACAGACAGGCAGAGAGAGAGAGAGAGAGAGAGAGAGAGAGAGACACACACACACACACACAGGCAGAGAGAGAGACACACAGGCAGAGAGAGACACACACACAGGCAGAGAGAGAGACACACACACAGGCAGAGAGAGAGAGACACACACAGGCAGAGAGAGAGATAGAGAGGCGGAGCAGCAGCAGCAGCACTAACAATGAGCTCCTGAAACTTCACCACTTTATACCTTGTAATGGGCAAAATTGAAGGACAAAACCAGGAAAATTGAGACTACACACAAGAAAAAGATTAACAAAAAGAAATAACGCAACGAAAAGAGGAGAATAAAGACAAAAAATGCAAAACAACAAGACCATCTAGCAGACAAGTATCCAGCATGAGAGAGCATCCAGGGCTGAAGGACTCAAGCAAACAGACACAAGGTAGGACAATCCTGCTATAACAGCAAACACAGAAACATATAGAAAATATCATTTACGCAAACTTCTGCACTTAAAAATGGAACAGCAGACAGCATATATGCCAGACACAGACTTCATTACAGCTAAAGCCAGCAGGGGGTCTGAGGTCTTAGGCCGGGTACACACGGACAAACATGTATGGTGAAAGCGGTCCGTCGGACCGTTTTCACCATACATGTCTGCCAGAGGGCTTCTGTACGATGGTTGTACACACCATCGTACAGAAGTCCGCGCGTAAACAATACGCGGGGCGTGTCCGCGGTGTCGCCGCGTCGATGACGCGGTGTCGCCGCGACAATGACGCGGCGACGTGGGCGGCCCGCCTTTAAAATGCTTCCACGCATGCGTCGAAGTCATTCGACGCATGCGAGGGACGGCGGGCGCCTGGACATGTACGGTAGGTCTGTACTGACGACCGTACATGTCCGAGCGGGCAGAATTCCAGCGGACTGTTTTAAAACAAGTCCAGGAATATTTGTCTGCTGGGAAAAGGCCCGGCGGGCAAATGTTTGCTGGAATTCGGCCCGCTCGCGCCCACACACGACCAAACATGTCTGCTGAAACTGGCCTGCGGGCCAGTTTCAGCAGACATGTTTGGTCGTGAGTATGGGGCCTTAGAGATTGTTTACTCAGAGGGAGAAAAGAACAAACAAGTAAAGAAAGCCATGAAAAAAGAACAAATTAAGCAAAATCCAGAGACTCTGCTGATTTCTCCAATACTGAAAATGGCAGAAAGAAAACGGATTTGTTATTCCATACTGAGAATACTGAAGCCTGGCATACAGCTTTCTGTAAATATTACAAGAATATTACAAAGGGAGGTATCTGCATGGGCAGACAGATCAAGGTCAGGGATGAGGAATACAGTTGTGTTGTACTCACCCTAAACATTTATCACAATGGCACCATCATGGCACAAGGCATTGAGGAACAACTAGAGGAGTTTGAGCATGCCTTCCCCCTAATGAAAGATCAAGCCAAGGATTTAAAAACTACAGACAAAAATGATGAGATACAGATGGCAGCAAAGACATTGTCCATGGACATGCCTGATGTCCCCTCACCCAACATGCTCAGAGATTGCTTATCTCACCTAGAAAGAGATTTTGTACAGTCCAAGGAGCAGCTCCAAAGACAGTTGGGTGACAATGGAAATGCAAATGACCGTCTGAGGGAAGAGCTGAATACACTCAAGTCTGAACACAAGTCTGCGCTACTAGAAATACGATCCACAATGCAACAACTACAGCAAGATAACAACCAGTTGAGAGAAGAGATAAATATACTAAAATCACAGATGATACCCAACAATCAGGAAACAGAACTAAAAAGGATGGTCTGTCCAGACAAAGTGCCCATCAACAAACAACAGACGGGTGAGACCCATCAACCTCCTAAAATTAATATTACAAAGCCCAGCAACAGCCAAGACAACTGCAAAAATCCAGAAACCCCAAACAAACCATCAAAGCACAAGAACAGGCAACAAAATCCTGAAATTGTCTTAATAATAGACTCAAACGGGAAATACCTCAACACTAAACGGCTCTTCCCAGGAACAAGAGTCTCCAAAATTCACTGTTTCACAATTGAACAGGCAACAGGAGTCATCAACAATCCATATTTCACTAACCCCAAACATATCATCATACACACGGGCACAAACAACATCCAGGAACAACCGCAAGTCATTGTGGACAAATTATTGCAACTAACAGAGACTGCCCAACAAAAATTTCCACAGTCCAAAGTAATTCTGTCCTCCCTTCTTCCAAGGAGGGACATGCCAAACAACATAATCGAACAAATCAATGCAGAGCTGGCAGACAAAACCAGGTCAAAGCCTTCCATTCACCTGGCAGAACACCATTCTATTACGCCCCAACACCTCTATGACAACAAACATCTGAACAAACAAGGGGTCAGTCACCTGGCAAGAGAATTCAAAGACATTGTTCTTGAGAGAACTCACAACCCTGAACATGGCACAAACCATTCTCAGACAGACAGAATTACAACTGCAAGACCCCAAACCTCACCACTAATACAATACAACAATACACCCAGCCAAAGAACTGGACCACGAAGATGGCAAGAATGGAAACCACCCACCTCAAGATGGATATCAAGACCACAACAGAGCAGAGAAAAGGAGGAGGAGATACTAACCCTCCTCAGCACATTATGCAATGATGTGACTGAGCTAAAAAAGCAAAAAAGACAAGACGATGACAACCACCTATAAACCGGTTGGTCCCAAGAAATTCACCCATTACAAGGTATATAAATATATAATTAAAAAATGACATCATTAGTAATCAGTAGCTGGAACATTCAGGGTCTGAACGCTTCAGCCTTCGGATCCAAAGTAAATGATGCAGATTTCACGCAAAGACTATATGAGACGGACATACAAATCCTCCTGGAAACATGGACCAGGGCACAGGATGAACCATCAGTACCTACTGGCTATAGGGAATTCTCCGTCTCCGCACAGAAAGATAAAAACATCAAACAGGGCCGATGTTCAGGAGGAATACTAGTCTGGTACAAGGAGGAGCTACATGGGAACATCAATGCAATCAAAAAAGGAGAGAGCCACATCTGGCTAAGAATAAGCAGCTCCATCCTCACCTCCCAGTCTGACATCTACCTGTGTGCAGCATACATTGCCCCAGCAGAGTCTCCATATTTCAGACCAGACACCTATGACATCCTACAAAATGAGGTCATCCACTTCCAATCCCTGGGACAAGTGCTCATCTGCGGAGACCTCAATGCCAGGACAGGAAGGGAAAAGGACTATACAAGTTCTGATGGCAACACATACATACTGGGCCATGCAAATTACGACCAGAAGTCCATACAGAATCAAAGAAACAGCTATGACAGTACAACCAACAAAAACGGAAGAAAATTGCTGAATGTGTGTCGCAGTCTGGGCCTCTACATCCTCAACGGCCGTACCAAGGGAGACTCTCTAGGAAGGTACACATTTAGCTCCCATGTAGGCAGCAGTGTGGTAGACTATGCCATCACAGATATGAACCCCACACTCATCAATGGTTTTACAGTCACCCCACAAACACACCTATCAGACCACAACCAACTACTGCTATACATCAAATCTTCTAGCAAACCATCACCAAAACTCCACCGGGCGTCTCTCCGCAACCTGCCACCATCATTTAAATGGTCCAAACAGTCTACCACAAAATACAGAGAGGTAACCGACAGACCCGACATTAAAAAACAGCTTGAAAACTTCCAAAACACCACCTATGAGATAAGCCCACCAGGTGTGAACCAGGCAGCCAAGTACTTCCATAAAATACTACACACCATTGCAGAAACAGCCCAGTTGAGAAAAACCAACTACAGGAAACCATCCAACAAACAACCCAATAAATGGTTCGACAAAGAATGCAAAGCATTAAGGAACACCTTACGGACCGTCTCCAATAACAAACACAGAGACCCTGACAACGCTGACCTA